>NW_020838028.1:3426464-3532945 GCF_003676395.1 Aethalodelphis obliquidens | reverse complement strand
CCAAGGTAAGCCAGGTTCCTTTAACATTCAGAAATGAATCAATATAGTTAAGCACATTAACAGAATAAATAAGAAAGATAATGTGATTGTCTCAATAGATGCATAAAAGGCATGAAACAAAGTTTAACACCCATTCATGACAAAAACTTTAAGCAAACTAGGAATAGGAGATGTTTTTGATTGGATCAGGGCATCTATGAAAAACCTACAGTTAAAATCATATTCAATGGTGATACATTGATCATTTCCTCACAAATTAGTCTAGAGATTCAATAAAATCCCAATTTTAAAAATCCCAGCAGATTTTTAGTAGAAATTTGAAAACGTATTCTTTCAACAAAAAGAATAAAATACCTTGGAATAACCTGTACCCAGAAAACTATAAGACACTGATGAAAGAAATTGAAGATGATGCAGATGGAAAGATATACCATGTTCATGGATTGGAAGAATTAATATTTTTAAAATGAGCATACTAAAGCAATTTACAAATTCAATGCAATCCCAATCAAAATACCCATGACGTTTTTCACAAATAATTCTAGAATTCATATGAAATCACAAAAGACCCCAAATTGTCAAAGCAATCTTGAGTAAAAGAACAAAACAGGAGTTATCACACTCCCTGACTTCAGACTATACTACAGAGCTTCAGTAATCAAAATAGCATTGTACTGGCACAAAAACACACACATAGACTGATGGAACAGAATAGAGTGCCCAGGAATAAACCCACACTCTTATGGTCAACTAATCTATGACAAAGAATGTAAGAATATACAATGGAGAAAAGACAGTCTCTTCAATAAGTGGTGCTGGGAAAACTGGACAGTTACAGGTAAAAGAATGAAATTTTAAAAGTTTCTAACCATAAACAAAAATAAATTCAAAATGGATTAAAGACCTAAATATAATACCAGAAACCAGAAGAAAACATGAGTGGAATACAAGTTAACATAAATCTTAGCAATATTTTTTTTTGGATCTGTCTCCTAAAGCAATGGCAATGAAAGCAAAAATAAACAAATGGCACCAAATTAAACTGCAAGACTTTTGCACAGCCAAGGAAACCATCAACAAAAGAACAAAATGTACTGAATGGGAGAAAATACTTGTAAATGATATGCTCAATAATGGGTTAATATCCAAAATATATAAACAGCTCATATATCTCATCATTAAAAAAACAACTCAATTAAAAAGTGGGCAGAACACATTTTTCTAAAGAAAACAGACAGATGGCCAACAGTCATATGAAAAGATGCTCAACTTCATTAAGCATCAGAGAAATGCAAATTAAAACTACGATGACATATCACCTTATACCTGTCAGATGGCTACCATCACAAAGAACACAAATAACAAATGTTGGTGTGGATGTAGAGAAAAGGGAACTCTTGTACACTGTTGGTAGGAATGCAAATTGGTGCAGCCAGTATGGAAAACAGTATGGAAGCTCCTCAAAAAACTAAAAATAGAACTACCATATGATCCAGCAATTCCACTCCTGGGTATGCATCCGAAGAAAATGAAAGCACTAATTCAAAAAGATATATGCACCCAATGTTCATAATAGCATTATTTACAATATCCAAGATATGAAAGCAACCTAAGTGTCCATCAAGAGATGAATGGAGAAGATGTGGTATCCACACACACACATATACACACACAAAATTGAATACTTCTCAGCCATAAAAAGGAATGAAATTCTGCCATTTGCAGCAGCATGAGTAGACCAAGAAAGTATTATGCTTAGTGAAATAAGTCAGACAGAGAAAGACAAATACTGAATGATATCACTTATATGTTGAATCTAAAAAATACAACAAACTAGTGAATACAACACAAAATAAACAGACTCACAGATACAGAGAACAAACTAGTGATTACCAGTGGGGTGAGGGAAGGGGGCGGGGCAAAATAAGGTAATGATTAAGAGGTACAAACTGCTATGTATAAAATAAATAAGCTATAAGTATATACAGTACAAAACAGGGAATATAGCCAATATTTTATAATAACTAATGACACAGATGTAGAGAATGGACTTGAGGACACAGGGAGGGGGACAGGTAAGCTGGGACAAAGTGAGAGAGTGGAATGGACTAATATATACTACCAAATGTAAAATAGATAGCTAGTGGGAAGCAGCCGCAGGGCACAGTGAGATCAGCTTGGTGCTTTGTGACCACCTAGAGGGGTGAGATAGGGAGGGAGGGAGGGGGATGCAAGAGGGAGGATATATGGGGATATATGTATATGTATAGCTGATTCACTTTGTTATAAAGCAGAAACTAACACACCATTGCAAAGCAATTATACTCCAATAAAGATGTTTAAAAAAATAAATGGAATATAACTAAAATTGTGAGTCACAATGTTGTACATCTGTAACATATATAATATTGTATATCAACTATACCTCAATAAAATATCTACTAAAAATTATCCTAAAATTTTTATGAAAGTAGAAAGTATCTAGATTAACCAAAGTAATCTTCAGAAAGAAGAACACACTGGAAGACATTCACTACTTGATTTCAAGGTTTACTCTAAAGCTGTTGTAACCAAGATAATGTGATATTGGCATAAGGATAGACAAATAGGTCAATAGAAGACATAAAGAAACTAGAAATAGAATCACACATATACTCTCTCTTAATTACCATCAAAAGCACCAAGTCAGTTCAATAAAATAAGTTTTTCCAATAATGGTTCTGAAACAATTTATTAACTTTATGGGGGGGAGAGGGATAAATCTCAATCCTTACCTCACTTTATACAGAAAAAGTTGAGATGACTCGTAGACCTAAATGTAAAAAATAAAAGCTCAAAGCTTCTAAAAGAAGATAAATAGAATATATTTGCAACCTTGAGGTTGGCAAAAAGTTCTTAGACTATACACACACAGGCACACACGTGCACACACACACCAGAAAACAGCAACCATAATTGGTAGATTGGATTTCACCAAGACTAGTAGAAAATATTTCCAAAACATTTATCTGACAAAAGCTTTTATACAAAATGTATAAAGAACTCCTGTAAGTCAGTGATAAAATACAAAAATCCAATGTAAAAAAATGGGCAGAAGCCTTGAAAAGATACTTTACAAAAGAAAATAAAAGAATGTCCAGTAAGGCTATTGAAAGGTGCCTAACATCATTAGCCATCAGAGAAATGCAAACTAAAACACAAATTAATTGTAGTAAATTAGCAATTTACTACAAATTGTTAAAATCAAAAAGACTGATGTTATGGACTGAATGGTTGTGTTCTCCCCAAATTCATATGTTGAAGCCCTAACCCCCAATGTGATGGTGTTTGGAGGTGAGGTCTTTTGTAGGTAATTAAGTTTAGATGAGGTCTTTGGAGTGGAACCCTCATTATGGAATTAGTGTCCTTATAAGAAGAGGAAGAGAGACCAGAGCTTTCTCTCTCTCCACTGCATGAGGACACAGCAAGAAAGCAGCCAACTGCAAGCAAGGAAGAGGGCCCTCACCCAAAACTGGACCATGCTGGAACCCTGATCTTGGACTTCCAGCCTCCAGAACTGTGCAAGATAAATATCTGTTATTTAAACCACTGAGTCTACAATACTTTTTTTATAGCAGCCAGAGCTAAGACAACTGACAGTAACAAATATTGTTGAAGATTTGGACCATCTGGAACATTCATATATTGCTGGTAGAATATACAAATCGTGCAATCACTTGGGAGTACTGTTTAACAGTTTCTTGTAAAGTTAAATACTGTGCTCAAAAATTCCACATCTAGGTGTTGACCCAAGAATGTTCATATCAGCCTATTCACAACAACCTCAAACTGGAAACCAACCCAAATATTGATCAATAAGAAAATGGATAAGCAAATTGTGGTATAAAACTCAGTAATTAAAAAAATTGTTTAAATTACAGCTGCTTGCAGCAACATGGATGAATCTCATACACGTTACGAAGTCAGACAAAAAAACTGTATGAGTCATTTATGTTAAACCCAAGAATAGGCAAAACTAATCTATGCTTTTAAAAATCAGAAAGCAGGGGTGGTAAGGTGAACTGATTGAAAGGAATTTTCTGAGAGAAGGAAAAATGTCTATATTTTTATTTAGTGATAGTTACATGGGGTTGTACAATTACAAAATTGATCAACCTGAACATCCAAGGCTCTGTGCATTTTATTGTATATAACTCTGTGTCAATAATAAACAAATTAATGAACAAATAGATAACTAAAATTTCATGCTGTTGACTCATTTTGAAACAAGTTCGCCTTCAGGATATAATTCCTAAGCAGTATTTCTCCAAATGAGTAACACAGGTTACTTGTATAGAAATAACCTAAGGGCTGTGTTAAATATTAGATTCCAAGTGCTTCCCCACAACATATCAATCAGAGTAAAATGTACTAATATTGAATATATCCAAGTGTATAAACATACACACATACATGTTTATGTGTGTATACATACTGATGTAAAACCAGAGGAATTTTAATAATAATGGCTACATGCTAATGTTATTACATTTGATTAATATTTGATATTACTTGCTACATTTTAATAATTAAAATTGGAGGAAAATAACATTATTTGGCCTGTGCATCCAACCTACCAACAGCTTATTAAAATAATTTTATGAACTTCCTATTCTATGAACTTCTGTTCCTTCCTTGGTGGAAGAAGAGAAGAAACACGGGAAGAAAAGATATAATGTAACTGGCATTATGCTAATATGTTCTTTTATTACTTAGTTTTCGGTTTTATATCATGCATATAATTTAAATATCAAAAGTTCTTGAAGGCTTAAAAAAAGAAACAACGGTCCCATACCATACTCTCTCCCTGTCTCTGGCCTATCACTTTTTATTACTTTAGCAGAGTTTTCAGAGGGACTAAAACAACTCAATACAGTTTGCTATGTTTAACTAAAAGTCATGTTATATTTTCTAGTTTAGATAAGTGGTAACCATCATTATGCACCATTATTATGTTGGATAAAAATTGATAATAAGAATGTGACCCTAAATGGTTTCTTTCTCTCTAGTAGCTTTCAGTGCCTCGCTGAGTGCTGTATGAATGGTGTCCCTGTGTGTCTCTTGCTGAGAGACTAAAGGAGTTGTCTATGTCCTAATATTTTAGTGGAAAGAGGGCCTTTCAGATTGAGCTCAGTGTTCCATTGGTCAGAAATAGTCAACACTTGTTATTCCTAACTGCCTGATTAGAGTCAGCCTGTCAGCGCAGCCTATCAGGGCATTTGGGGACACCAGAGATGCTCTGTCACATAAATTACTTCCTCCAGTTTTACTTACCTGCCTTCATTAGTTCAATTTAAATCACTGCCAAACTGTATTGAACAGGCTTCTTGCTAGACTCTTAAATCCCTGAGGGTAAGGATTCTTTCTTCCATACCTTTTTAATCTCAGGGTCTAGTACATGCTAGGTGCTTAGTAAATAGTTGTTGATTCAACGCACATATCAACAGAGCTAAAAACTGTCCTGTAGTGTATCCCCACAAAATTGTCTGTCCTTGCCATTAATCTTTAACAGAGATTTTCTACAGGATACTAATCCATTCTATTTTTCTCACTTGTAGTCTGTGTCTTTCCATTTTGACTTCAGAATATCATGAAAGAAGTAAGCCCTTTCCTGCCCGCCCCACTAGGTGTGTTCCCTTGCTGGGAACTGTGGACTCCAGGAACACTGAATTGCTTATAGTTTGTATGCCCACACCAGAATGTGTACTGCCTCCTTGCCTTTGGTTATGCTCCCCTCTCTGGCTGGAATACCCTCTTTTCATCCACATCCATTCTTCTGACAAATTCTTACTTTTCTTTTGGCAACCCCTCTACCTGAAAATCTTCCCTGATCCCTGGCCCTAGCAGTGTAAACTTCTCTCCTGGGTACCTACAATATCACACACCCTTCCCTGAAATATCACTCCCTGAAACTCTTCATATCATGCTACATTCATCTGCAGCATGTTACATGTTATGAATCTGTTTCTCATTAGACTGTGAGCCTATTAAGCATAAAGAATGTATTGACCTCTATATCTGCAAAACACACAGCAGGTATTTAATTCATGTGATTTGAGAGAATGAGTTCTGTCAAATGCTGAGTTCACATACAAAGTGCCTATGTTACCGAACCAAACTTGGGTCCCTTCACCCACGCACAGTAAAGCCAATCTACTGACACCAGGTTGTGGGGAAGGAAAGTGCAGCATTTATTGCAGGGAGTCAAGCAAGGAGAAAGGGCAGCTCAAGCTCAAATGACCCAAACTCCCCAGTGGCTTTCAGAGAAGGGTTTTTAAAGGCAAGGTGAAGGAGGGGGCTGCAGGGTTCATGATCAGCTCCTGCACAATTCTTGGATTGGTTGGCATCAAGGTGAAGTGTCAAGCATCATCAGCCTTCTGGTTTCAACCAGTCTAGGGGCCATGTTCTTGCAGTCATCAGTTTTCATCTGGAGAGAGTCTGCTTCCTGTAAAAACCACTTAGGAATGGGTGCCAGGCCTTTATCTATATCTTTCAGGGAACTGTGAGTTCGGTGTTTCTGCTATATGGCAGGTTTATAGTCTAAATTCGTGGCGGGTTTATAGTCTAAATTGTTACTAGCTCAACAGCTATCCTTTGTTTCTACATCTTCACATTTCGCAATCATTAACTTTTGAGTCAGCCTTTTGAGACTCAAGGGAGGCCTGGGAAACTAAGGCAAAAAGCTTTTATTTCAAAGGAAGGGGACACAGGGATGTGTATATGGTTTCACCCACAGCCTCTCACACATCGCCAGCCAGTAGTGTTAGGAAGAACATCAGATAATTTCTCTTTTTAGGTGGCTACTCACTAATTTTTTAATACTAAATTCTAGAACTTTGGGAGTAGAGTTGACATTAACATCACCAAATTCTGTTTATGACTCTTTCTACTTCTTTTATGGGGGGAGGACATTTGCTTATTTCTATTCTTCTGGAATCTCTTCTATTCTCTATATGAAGTGTCAAGATTTGGGGCAAAGATGGTAACTGTGAGTAAGGAAAGGAGGGAATAGCTATGGAAATATTCAAATGAGCAGCAGCACCGCCTGTGCATGAGGCTGAAGAAGAAGCAAAAGGAGACACAGACGCCTGCAAAACACTGAGTCTGACAACGTTCTAGGATGAGGAGACTGACCAACAGTAACCTGCCCATAGCTTTAGCCCATGGAGACAAAGGGATGTTATTTCAAGCAGAGGCCAGAGCAACAGCATGAACCTCAGACAGGGACCTAGCTTTGAAAGAACTTGTCGGGAAACACTAAGGGCTGAGAGCTGAAGTTGGTCACTTCCTTCTCTTTCGCTTGCTGCCCAGATGCCCCTCTTTTTCGAAGCTTTCATCTAGCTGACTGCTACGCACCCTTTGAGTGTCAACAAAACATTTGTTTAGAACTTTACAGTTCATGAAGCCCTTTAACATCAACAGTCTCATCAACCCTGTGCAGTAGATATGCATTTCCATTTTAGAGTCAAGGAATCTGAATGGTAATAAAGGGCAGTATTACGGGTTGAACAGAGGTATCGTGATTCTGTGTTTATTCAATTTCTGCTCTTCAACACTATGTCAGGTTCTCTAAGAGACAGAAGCATAAGACATGGCATTTTGACCGCAGCGGGCTATCATCTTACTGGGGAAACAAACATAAAATACATCAAATGATTAGAGAATAAGTCAATTGTGTGCATCAAATAACTATTTATTAGTAGGTATATAACAGTATGTTAATATAGATGGTTATGTAACAACCTGCCACATTAAATCCAGTATTTCATTTGAGAGAAGAATTATTTATTTATTTGTTTGTTTGTTTGTTTGTTTTTATTTATTTCTGGCTGCATGACTTGTAGGATCTTAGTTCCCCAACCAGGGATCGAACCCGGGGCCCTGGCAGTGAGAGCGCTAAGTCCTAACAACTGGACTCCAGAGAATTCCCAAGAGAAGAATCTTTTAAATATTTATTCAGTCTTAATGGCCAAAGACATAAAACAATACAGAACTGGAATATTTGTAGAGATTTTTATAGGACTTTTAGACTATATTTGACTATATAGGACCTATATCTTGAGAAACTGAATTTCTTCACTAAAAAAAAGTAAGTATTTTTTCCTTGCCTATTGCCAAATAAAATAAAGCACATGTATAAAAGCTCCATAAAGTCAGTGTGGATATAAAAAAAAGAGAAAAATAAGCATATTTTAAAAATAATATATCCATTTTATGCATTTGAGACAAATGAGAAGATGGAGCTCCTGGTGTGCATGATGGAAATATAACTTTAATATACAAACTTCATGTTCATTGATTTTTTTGGTACTAAAAATTCACTCTTTAATAATAGAAGAAAATAAAAATTGATTTCAAAAGAGAGTCATTTAGTTCTCCTATAGGAAATCACTTTGACCCTGATTTAAAATAATTTTCAGAAGAGAGTCCCCTATAGAAACATGTTTTGCTTTTTGAGGATTAGTCGTTTCCAAGCAGGAGGTAAGCAGAATTTTTATAGAATAGTGTTTGTGGCCAAAAAAAAAAGAGGTAGTTTGAGGATTCTTCTCAAATCAGCATTCTACCTCAGGACCTCAGCCCTCAACAAGGTTGCATAAAAATAGGTTTTAGTCTTAAAGACATTTCACCAAATTCCATAGTTTTTACAAACAAAATATTTTTTTTCTTATTTTGTCCTCAAAAAAATAAAAAACAGCTTTGAACCACTCTTCTTGGGTTATTTATACAACATCTTCCTTCTGCTTTCTGCCACCCGGGAGATGAAGTCTGTATTTTAGTTGAATAGCAGATTCTGAATTAGAAGAGCTTTACTACAAACAAGAACAAAGAAGGGAGGGAATGTTCTGTAAGAAAGGGCTTGGGTTAGAGAGGGAGCAGATAATTCATTTGATTTTATTTGTTAAGTTAAGCTATTCCTTTTTTCTTCCAAGGAGGCTGTATAGGAAGTGCATAAAAGTCTGGAGGCCTATCTCCAAGAGGAGAAGAGTGAGTCATCAAAGGCACCCAGTTGCGTGTGGGAATCATCAGTAGGGGTGGAATTATCAGGCCAAAAACAACTGGGCATGGCTCAGTTTCTGGAGCTGTTTCATGTCAAGGTTAACTCTCACTTCAAAGAAACCCAGCAGACGGGAAATGAAAGTTCAAGTCATCTCCCTTTGAATCTGTTTTCAAAATGGCTCATGCAGTTTGCTGTCTGGTATCTTCGAAAGGCATATTTCAAGGTTTATCATTACTATTTGCCTTTTATCGAGAGCCAATAATATGCACCGAAGATGCTCATGTACATATAAATTATTATTCTTCACTTATGAGACTTGTCCTTTGGAGAAGTATACCTAGAAAACTTGATGACTGCCACACATCCTCCATAGAAGACCAAGTCCAAATCAAGTAGTTGGAAAAAGGATAAATAAGAGATGAGAAGACTTTCAAGGAAAGATGTAAGACCAGGATCTGGATACAAATTTAATGGAAGGGAGTAAATGAGCATTTCAAGGAAAAAGAGAAAAACAAGGACTTCCCCCACCCCACACTTGCTTCCCTCCCTTGTCTACAAAGTCAAATAGAACTAAACAGATTGTCTCAATTGAATCATCTGTGCCTTCTTGGTAAATAGATCTTCATCGTGTAAAGAAAACAAAAACCTCTCTGAGCAGCTTCAGACTCTGAACCTTGGACTTTTTCTGGTCCTCAGACCTTGATGGGTTAATTTGTTCTCTCCTCTTTGCTGCCACATATTATGCCAATAGCTGATAATCCAGATTTAGCTAAGCCATGCGATATGAGCATGACACTAAAAACAGAGGTCACCGTAATTGTAAGCAAATCCGTTTTATCTAGTCCTACCCTAAAGAAACCAATGTAGAAGAAGTTCCCAAGAGGTATCTCATAGCTCAGTGAAACAAAACAAACAAAACAAACACATTAAACAGCTCTCCTTGCTCTTTCTGAGTGGAAGACCCTCTTACTCTTTTCTTTCAGATATTCCAGTCCCATGACAATTCTTTCTCCATGTAGCCTGGCCTGGCTCTGCATACAAACTTCATCTCCATTCTGGACTCCAACAGCCACTGGACGAAAATGGGGAAAACCACGGCCAGGGAGATTCTAGCATTTACAAAGTCACAGGCAAGCTCCTTGATATAATCACTTTGACTCATTCAAAGTGTCTTGCTATTATTATTTTGCACAACTGAGTTAAAACATTCTTTCCTTATGGTAAATATTTTATAATGTTAATTAAATTTTCATCTAATTTTGAATAGTTAATACAGTCATGTGTTTTAAAACTAAAAACATACTAAAACGTCTAGAGTAAAAATTCTCACTCCCATCTGAGGCTCACAGTTCTGCTTAGTTCATACCCTGCTGTACATCCCCACTGTCACCCTCAGCAAAGTAACCCTTGTTATTTACTTTCTTCTATGTATATACAGGGTTTCTTTACACAATAAATATAAATATTTATTATTATTGTATCCAAAAGATAGCATACTTCATACAGTATTTACATTTTGCTTTTTTTTAACTTAAGAATATAAATTAGATATTTATATCAAATTATAGAGAATTCCCATATTCTTTTTATGGCTCCTTTTTACCTATTAGAATGAGTGTGCCCTCTCACTGGTCACCTTCATAGGGACATTTAGATGGATTCCAGTCTTAACTGTATTGCAATGAATAATCTTGCATATGCTTTATTTGGCAGTTATTCAAGTACAACAGTAGCCCAAATATTCAAAGTAGAATTTGGAGCTAAAAATATATGTATTTGTAATGTCTATTAATATTGTGAAACTGTCTTTCATGGGGTTGAACTAATGTAAACTCTCATTAAATGTAGCAGAATACCTATTTCCCACAATCTCACCAACAGAATGTATGGTCTACTTTTGGATTTTTATTTATGTGAAATTTTTAAAAAATATATATTTCATTACAATTTTAATTTTCCATGTCTTTTACCATAAGTGAGGTTGAGTCTCTTTTTATAAGTTTAAAAGTCATTTGTTCAGATGTCTGTTTAAAGTTTTTGTCCTTTTGGGGCAAGAATCAGTAGTTTTTCTTATGGATTTTTAGAGTGCTTGAAATATGAAAATTAGCTTTTTTTCAAGTAATATGGGTTGCAACTATTATTTCTGAGCTTATCATTTGCTCTGGTGTTTATTTTGCCCCATGCATTTTTATTTTTATGTATTTGAATTTGTCAATTTGTTTCTTTTATGACATCTGGATTTTGATTCAGAAGGTAGAAAGGCTATTTTCATTACAGGGTTATAAAGGAATTCTTTTTTTTTTTTTCTGGTACGCGGGCCTCTCACTGTTGTGGCCTCTCCTGCTGCAGAGCACAGGCTCTGGACGCACAGGCTCAGTGACCATGGCTTACGGGCCCAGTCGCTCCGCAGCATGTGGGATTTTCCCGGCCCGGGGCATGAACCCGTGTCCCCTGCATCAGCAGGCGGACTCTCAACCACTGCGCCACCAGGGAAGCCCTAAAGGAATTCTTAGATTGCTTTTTTTTACAGATTTTTTTCTGGCTATTTGTTTACCTTTTCAAATCTTTGGAATCAGATTATACCATTCCAAAGAAACAAAGAAATAAAATAAATCAATAATTCCTTTGCATGTGATATTCAGTTTTCTTAATACCATTTATTGTAGAGATTATCATTTCCCCATTATATGTTCTTCACACCCATATAAAAGATTAGCTGACTGTATATGTGTGTGTTTACTTCTGGCTCTGGATTCTGTTTCATTGGTCCATGTGTCTTTTCTTAATGCCAGTACCATACTGTTTTGATTACTATAGCTTTGTAATAGAGTCTGAAATCAGGAAGTATGATGCTCTCAGCTTTGTCTTTTTCTCAACATTGCTTTGGCTATTCAGGGTCTTTTGTGATTTTATATAAATTTTAGGATTGTTTTTACTATTTCTGTGAAAAATGCCATTGAAGTTTTCATAGGGGTTTCATAGGGATACATTTCTTTGGGAAATATAGACATTTTAACAATATTAATTCTTGCAGTTTATGAACACAGGATATCTTTCCATTTATTTGTGTCTTCTTCAATTTCTTTCATTGACATTTTATAGTTTTCAGTGTACTGGTCTTTTACTTCCTAGGTATTTTATTATTTTGATACTATTGTAAGTAGGATTGCTTTCTTAATCTCCCTTTCTTTTTTAAAAAAATTAATTAATTAATTTTATTTTTGGCTGCGTTGGGTCTTCGTTTCTGCACACGGGCTTTCTCTAGTTGCGGCCAGTGGGGGCTACTCTTCGTTGTGGTATGCAGGCTTCTCATTGCAGTGGCTTCTCTTGTTGCGGAGCACGGGCTCTAGGCACGCAGGCTTCAGTAGTTGTGGCACTTGGGCTCAGTAGTTGTGGCTCGCGTGCTCTAGAATGCAGGCTTAGTAGTTGTGGCACACAACTTAGTTGTTCTGCGGCATGTGGAATCCTCCGAGACCAGGGATCGAACCCATGTCCCCTGCATTGGCAGGTGGATTCTTAACCACTGCGCTACCAGGGAAGTCCTTAATTTCCCTTTCTGATAGTTTGTTGATAGTGCAAAGGACCATAACTAATATTTGTATGCTGATTTTTGTCCTGCAAGTTTACTAAATTGATTAATTCCAACATTTTATTGGTGGAGTCTTTAGGGTTTTCTATATATAAGATCATGCCATCTGCAGAGACGATTTTACTCTGCCTTGCCAATTTGTATGCCTTTTATTTATTTTTCTTACCCAATTGCTCTGGCTTCTAGTTCTATGTTGAATAGAAGTGGCTAGAATGGACATCCTTGACTTGGTCCTAATCTTAGAGGAAAGCTTTAAACTTTTTTACCATTGAGTATTATGTTAGCTGTGGGCTTGTCATGTGTGACCTTTATTATGTTGAGGTACATTTTTCTATATGTAGTTTATTGAGAGTTTTTATTGTGAAAGAATATTAAGTTTTGTCAAATGCTTTCACTGCATGTATTGAGAAATTTTGAATCCTTTATTATGTTAATGTGGTGTATCGCATTGATTGATTTCATATGTTGAACCATCTTGTAACCCAGGGATAAATCCAACTTGATCATGATGTATAATCTTTTAATGTGCTGTTGAAAGGAGTGAGACTGAACTCCTATTTTATACCACATACAAATTAACTTGAAATGGAGTAAGGACTTAAATGTGAGATCTGAAACTGTGAAACTCCTAGAATAAAACATAGGGGAAACATCTCCTTGATATTGGTCTTGGCAATACTCTTTTTGGATATGACATTAAATATGCACACAACAAAAACAAGAATAAATAAATGGGACTACATCAAACTAAAAAGCTTCTGCATGGCAAAGAAAACAATCAACAAAATGAAAATGCAACCTATGGAATGGGAGAAAATATTTCTAAACCATGTATCTGATAAGGGGTTAATATCTAAAACATATAAGAAACTCATACAACTCAACAACAACAACAACAAAATCTTATTTAAAAGTGGGCAAAGAACCTGCATAGACATTTTCTAATGGAGACATACAAATGACCAATAGGCACATGAAAATGTGCTTAACATCACTAATTATCATGGAAATGCAAATCATAGCCACAATGAAATATCACCTTACACCTGTTAGGATGGCTATTATCAAAGAGACAAGAGGTTTGTTGATAGATAAATGGATGAAAAAAATGTGGTATGTATATCTATATATACAAGGAAAGCTTATTCAGCCATAAAAAGGAAATCTTGCTATTTACAACAACATGGAAGAATATGAAAAACATTATATCAAGTGAAATAAGTCAGACAAAGACAAATACATATGATCTCACTCATACATGGAATCCTTTTTTTAGAAAAAATGTCAAATTCACAAAAACAGAGTAGAATGACGGCTGCCAGGGACTAGGGGGTGGGGAAAATGGGGAGAACTTCATCAAAGCATACAAACTTTCAGTCATAAGGTGAATCAGTTTTGGGGATCAAATGTAAAATATGATGACTATAATTAGTAATACTATGTTCTATACTTGAAATTTGTGAAGAGAGTAGACCCTTAGTGTTCTCACCACACACAAACACAAAAGTGATGACCACGTGAGGTAATGGATGTCTTCTTAAACTTAACGTGATAATTATATATCCTGTTTTATTCAGTCTTTATCCAACTTGGGGACATTTTCCTTCTTTTTTATGTTCTGGAATAGTTAGAATAGTATTGAAAAATCCGTTTTTTAAAGGTTTCATCAAATTATCCTCTAAAACTTTATATAGGTTGCTCCATAAAAACTTTTTTCCTGTTAAAATGACTGCTTCAATTTTCTCTCTACTTGAGTCAGTTTTGGTAAATTACTGTGTTAGGAAATTATCCACGTCACTCGGGTTTTATGTCCATGTTTCAGATGAAGAAAGTGAAAGTGACATGCATTGATGCAGTGAGGACTTCAGGCCAGATATCTCCTCCTCCTAGGCTTCGGTTATATTGCTGATGTTGTCTTTTTAAAAAAACACACTAGGGCTTCCCTGGTGGCGCAGTGGTTGAGAGTCCGCCTGCCGATGCAGGGGACACAGGTTCGTGTCCCGGTCCGGGAAGAACCCACGTGCCGTGGAGCGTCTGGGCCCGTGAGCTGTGGCCGCTGAGTCTGCGCGTCCGGAGCCTGTGCTCCGCAACGGGAGAGGCCACAACAGCGAGAGGCCCGCATACCACAAAAAAAACCACAAAAAAACAAAAAAAACCCCACACTATTTCCATTGTAATGGTACCATGAAGAGTAACGAAGTGATGCAGGATGGGGGCAGTTTAGAAGGGTGGTGAGGAAAGAAGGCATTTTAGGTAAAGCAGTTAGAAGGAGCATATGCGATACAGGTAGTGATTAAGAAAGGACACAAAATTAACTTTGGTGTAAATATATTCAATTAATAATAGAAATCTGAAGATCTGGAAGCACGTTTTTGAAGTTAAAAAAAGCATTGGGCATATCTAGAAACAGCATTACATAGTAGAAAAGGAAATAATTAAAATTATTTTTTGTTTAAATATTTACATTAATGATAGGAATAGGAGAAGCTGGAAACTTTTTCTTTTCTGCCTATAATTTCAACAAGTTTTTCCTCTTTCAAAAGTTAAAAACATTTTAGAAAATAAAATTCAATTTGCAAGTTTCTTCAGTCATTTATATTTGTAACGAAGAGAGGAATAAATATGCCCAATAAACAAACTGTATAAACCACAGGATGTCCTTATAGGGAAATATCCTTAAATTAGCCCCCATACCAAGTACTTCACTAGTCATATTTTTTTTCCTTTGGAGGCAATCTAAAGTTTGTACATAGCATAAACTTAGGAGTTGAAGAAAAGTTCTCAAACCTATAGAATGACTTAACAAATACAGGAAGAGCTAGAGTTTCCTTAAAGAAAAAGCTGCTAAACACCAGAATCAAAAAAACCACACTAGAAAGACAATTATACTCCCCAGAGAAATAACTAAGGAATTCTTCAACATAAATCATATAATGAAAAATAATTATTCAAAAGAATGAGAAAATTAAATCCATACAAAACCAGAATAATTAAAATCTACATAAGGCGGTCAGAAGAGAAGAAACAATAAGTTGTATAAGACATACAATTTTGAACCCTACTTTCATTCTAATACTTAGCACGTTATAAAGAGAGGCCTATTTTCCTTTGTTATTTTCCTTTCCTTTACTGCATCACATTTCTTTCTTCAGAGCACACATGATGTTATTTACCTTATAAGATTTAAACTCAAGGAATCTTCCCTTTTAAGAAACTTGTCTTTGTCAAGAAACTTAGAGTTGTCCTTTCAAGAACATTTTCCTTTTCAGCTATAATTTAAAATTGTCTTTAGAGAACAATCTTCTAGAACCAAGAATGCTTGTAAGGAGTTTTAGAAAGAAGCTCAAGCACTGTTTAGCTAATTCAAATACTTAAGCACTAAAATCTATAAAATAACAAGTCAATCTTGTACAAGGGAGGAAAATATAGTGTAAAGGATAAAGAATAAAACCAGATAGAGATACAGAACCTAAAGATGAAATCAGATTAGAAGTTAATATTTCCTTTTTCTCTATCTAGTCAATTCAAAGCCTCTGATTTTAAGAAATTAATAAAATTTAGGATAAGTTAGAATCACTTTCTTTGGAAGAGAAAATCATCTAGCAAGAACATAGCCAGCAAAGGGCAAATTTTCAGTTCCAAGGGCTGGCACTTACAACTATACACAGTTCTAATCACATACATGCTAATAATAAGGAAGAGGTTCAATTACTATTTCTTAATAGTGGTAATAGAAGTTATTTATTGATTCCTGATGAAGTAGCCTACAATATTTTCCTTTTGCTCCATTAGAAAGAATTGTAATTACATGAAATCCATGATAATGTATTAAAGATCTCATTCGCTACTCTACAGAGCACTTAGAACGCGGTAACATTACTCTGTACATAGCAATTAGAGTGCAAGTAATTAGTGTCACTTACTGTGAGAAGCAACTGATTAATTATGTTTAGACAGTGTTGCTGAGAGAAAACTCAGAGCCTACAGCTTCTAAATTGCATGCTCTGCCGTTCAGCTAATAGAACACCTCTGCTAGCTCAAGAATCACTCCATACTTAATTCAGCCTCACTCTCTGGCTTATACAGGCACCCCTGAAGCTCTGCACTAATGCTGTGTTCATGAAATGACTGTGCATCAAAATTACAATGTGCTTTTCCCTCTGTCACATTAGGAGAGCTGTGCAGCTACAAACTTCTGGGCTCAACTCAGTGGGCAGTAATCTATTTCATCATCATAGAAACAACATACTGGCACCTCCAGCACTTAGGCAACTTTCTTCAATTAGGAAAATGAGAATCACTCAAGGGTCAAAGGAAGAGATGTGAATACCTTTGTCATCTTCTGTGAAGCGATTGTGTTGAGAAGGCATTTTTTTAAAGGGTCCAACATCTCATCCCTGCATTCTACTAAATTCTCATTTACCCTCCGATATCCAGTCCTGCATTCCCAGATTGAATCTGATAATCACCCCTCTTCTGTCATCTCCATGTTTATGCCACACCAGGATGGGAAGTGAGGCCAGATGGTTATTTGAAAATGTCTCAGCCGGCTTTGCAGCTGTTCCAAAATTTGTTCTTAAGGCTGAGAAAGAGAGAACCCATCTCCACGTCTGCTGTGGGCAGGAGCAGCAGTGGGCGGTCCAAGGTGAGCATTTATTCCTTCTTACAAATCCAGTGAGTTCTCTACTAGGAACAGAGCCTGACCCACCAGAGTTATGGAGATGGAGGGCCCCTCTGGCCTGAATTTTTAGGTCTACAATTTATAAGGTTAACTAGTACATCCCCTCTTATTTAATGCTTCATTTCTTCTCCGTCTGTCACTGTCAAATTTCAGGCTTTGATGGGCCTCCATCTGTACTGTCAGCATTATAGGCCAGTCATCTCATATTTTAATTTTTTTTTTTTTTTTCGGTACGTGGGCCTCTCACTGTTGTGGCCTCTCCCCTTGCAGAGCACAGGCTCTGGACGCGCAGGCTCAGCGGCCATGGCTCACGGGCCCAGCCACTCCACGGCATGTGGGATCCTCCCGGACCGGGGCACGGACCCGCGTCCCCTGCATCGGCAGGCAGACTCTCAACCACTGCGCCACCAGGGAAGCCCCTCATATTTTAATATGTAGATGAATTACCCATGAATCTTATTAACGTGCAATGTGACTAAATACTGTATTGTATTCTTGAAATTTGCTAACAGGATAGATATAAAGAGTTTTCACAACAACAACAAAAAAAGACGGAGGAGAAAAAGGAAAAGGAGAAAAGAAAATGGTAACTATGTAAGGTGATGGATGTAACTAGCTAGATTGTGGTGACTCACTATATATAATGATATATATATATATATATATATATATATATATCTCAAAACATTATGTTGTAGGTACATTTTAAATATATAGAATTTTTCTTTGTCAATTATACCTCAATAAAGCTTTAAAAATGTGACTTCTGGGGCTTCCCTGGTGGCGCAGTGGTTGAGAGTCCGTCTGCCGATGCAGGGGACGCAGGTTCGTGCCCCGATCCGGGAAGATCCCACATGCAGCGGAGCGGCTGGGCCCGTGAGCCATGTCCGCTGAGCCTGCGCGTCCGGAGCCTGTGCTCTGCAACGGGAGAGGCCACAACAGTGAGAGAGGCCCGTGTACCGCAAAAAAAAAAAAAAAATGTTAATTCCGATTCATTGGTTTTGCATCTGGCCCAAGGTTCCCCATTTCCACTGAGTATCAGGGTCTTCTCAATGCTGTGAGCTGGCCAACCCCACTTTGAGTAGTAAGCATCTAAGTGACCTCTCTGTGTCCAGTTTTTCCCCTTCCAAGACACCCATCATATTGCATTTGGGTTAATTTCTTTAAAATGGCATTTTTCATGAAACGTGGCTCCAGGACTTTCTGTAACAGAATCGGCTGGATCCCGTATCAGACCTAATGTGTCATAACTTCGCAGGGTGAAGTCCTCAAATCTGCATTTTTAACAATCACCCCCAGGGTTCTTATGCACCCTAAAATCTGAATACTACTATTGTAAAGCAGAGTCCAAATAAGGTTAATTTTTCTTCTTGAAACATCTTTAATGGTCTCTTATTGACTATTGAATAAAATTCCAAATTTCTTACCCTGGCATTTAACTTCTTACATTTTCTGTTTCCCATGCCTTTGTCTTGCTGGTTCACACACCTAGAAGGAGGAAAACTGACATAATAAAAGTGATAATAAGAACTATCATTACTGAGGACCTATGGATATCTCATGTAATCTGTTGAAATCTCACTATCCATGTGTAATAATTTATCTCATTTCACTATCTTTTAAGCCTTTGAGGTAGGTGATATTTCCTCCATTTTACAGATGACAAATCTGAATCACAGCGATAGAGACATGTTTATAAGTGTGATAGGTTCAAAAGCTCACATTATTTTCAGTCTCCCATGTTTCCAACCCTGGAAAATCACTTGAATTTGTCTTATAAAAGGTTCACTCTCAAATAATTGTTAATATAGTAAATGCTTGTAATGGGGCTTCTCCACTTTTTGTTACCCTAAAATATGTTAATTTCTAGTGCATGCAATGAACACTGGACATATGCGTTAGAAAAAAGTAACAGTTTTGCTGCATTGATGAAACATAGTGTTTCTACTTATCCTTTTACTTTCTGAAGTTCTGTTAAATTTTATTTTCCATATTCAATATCTCAGAATAACTCTCCAGACTAGTTGCAACAAATAATACTACAAAATACACAGGCCATAAATCCACAGTAAAAACTTAAAGCCATCTGTGTATTGTTTGTCTAGTAGAGAATGTATTTATTTGTACACTTCATGTACATTCTGTTGCCGTAGAATTTCAACTAATCATAAAGAGCTGTTGTCGAATTTGAAGTAATATTTAGTGTTGTTTATAAAAGATACTACTGGAAAAATGTAAAAACTATTTTAATTTGGAGACATGAGATTGAATTTGGCCATTTTTTACATTAACACCTTGTAAATGGAGTGTATAAATCAGTCATCAAGTAGCATGTATTAAGAATCTCAAGCACACGGTGCTAGTCAAGCCACAGCGTGAATAAAGCAGACACATCTTCATGATCTCCATTCCTAAAATGGAAACTATGATATGGCAAAGAGTGCACAGTAACAGTTTTGTATCTCTTAATGTACTATGTCCCATTTGTCATAGGATTAGGGAAAAGAGTGAGGACAGTTTACCACAAACCATTACTTTTAGTGGGATTCAGAGTTTGGGAGAATCAAAGAAATTTTTTTTTTACTGGTGTAGTATCTATAGGGTTTTCAGAAAGTACAGATGACCGAATGTTGATGGGGTATCATCAGTGTCAAGCTAAGGATTTTGAAGTGTCAGTTAGTGCTCTGTTCTGATTTTCTGAATAAACCAAAGAAAGCAAGTCAGTCAGTAGGAAGATCTTAAATGAGTTCTATAACATCACACAAGTAAAACCTAATTATTTCACACAAGCTAAGAGAAAAATATCCTCTCAAGTAGTTTTTTTTTTTAGTTTTTCCTTTTATGTATTGTCTTTTATTTTCCTTTTTTTTTTACATTTTTATTGGAGTGTAAATGCTTTACAATGTTGTGTTAGTTTCATCTATACAACAAGGTGAATCAGCTATATGTATATATATACTGTCTGATCAAATAAGTCAAAGTCCAATTCTAAATGCCTATACATCAAAAATTACAAGTTATATGTAACATCATAGAGTGTAGGGGCACAGAAGCAAATTAAAAGCAACAACAATAACAATGAAAAAACCAGAGAAGCAGTTACTATAGTACTGCTATGATTTCTGGTTTAAATTATTTTCCATCTTCGAATTAGCCACATCGTTATAGCACAACAAATGCTGAGAGGCAATATGCTCGTTTCTTAAAATATTATACTGCTGCTTGCCATTCTAATCTTCCATTCTTCTGCTTTTCCATAGGATCTTTTCTTATGAGTCTTTCACCTTAATGAAAAAAAGCAAATGAGTTTAAGTTGCTACTTTAATGGCTGAGATATAGTTCATTATTTTCAAGCCGCAGAGTAAAACTTTCCATGTACGATTTTTTTAGACATTTGACCGATTCCTTAGACTCAGGGCTTTTAAATTCAGAAACACATGACATAGCTTTGTGTGGCTATCCTCTAATAGAATTTATTTCCTCTAGATATAGAGAAATGTATTAGCTTCCAAATTTTCAGCCACTAAACTCAAAAGTTTCAAATATGTGAGTTAAAAGAGCATTAAATATTATAGGTTCAATTCTATTAAGATTCTTTGTTGGGCTTCCCTGATGGCGCAGTGGTTGAGAGTCCGCCTGCCGATGCAGGGGACACGGGTTTGTGCCCCGGACTGGGAAGATCCCACATGCCGTGGAGCGGCTGGGCCCGTGAGCCATGGCCGCTGAGCCTGCGCGTCCGGAGCCTGTGCTCCGCAGCGGGAGAGGCCACAACAGTGAGAGGCCCGTGTACCGCAAAAAAAAAAAAAAAGATGATTCTTTTTTATCCAAGAATAGGCTATTGGAACAGGTTATCTGAACATGAATAGTAACCTTCCTTGGAGGACACCCACTCCCTTGCCTTCTATTCCAGAAAACTCATTCCTGATAATTAGGAGTGTGTCTGTCAAGTCACTGTCAGAGATGATCCAGCCCCATCAGTCTGTCTTATTCAAAGTAGTAAATTTTCTCTGGACACAGATATTGAATTTCATAAACCAATAAAAAATGTAGATGGATTCAGAATACCCCTATTTTCTGCTTTTCTAACTATATGTGCCCTATTATGGCCAGATACTCCCTTTGTCCTCCCAACCCCCAGTTCATAGATGGACATTCATCAATTCCTCTCTAAATCCTCAATCTTTCTCTCTTCATTCCCCTTCCTTTCTCCCTCCCTTTCTTCTCTCCTTCCTTCCTTCATCCCTTGTATCAGTTCATATTCCCTTTAGACTTTACATACTTTATGACACTTTCTGTGGAAACTGTCCACCATTAATAATTTAATGGCTGGTTGTAATAATCACCTGATTGTACATGGACCTATAACAAATCCTATATTAAACAGCAGATTCCTAATAAATTGACTTTTCACTCTGAAGGCTATGAGCCGTTAACATTCATTTTTGGTCTGAGGCATCATTCTTAAAAGGGAGATCATTCAGGGATTTACCACTTTAGGAAAAAAAAATGGAGTTGGGAAGTCATGTTAACATATGAAAGGAAACCAGAAAATTGTTCTGTTGGCAATTCTTTCCATAGATGTATATGTATATAACCATGAATATAATGACATGGAGACCGACCTTCATGGCAGCAGTCATGAAATTAATAGTCAACCTAATACCTAAGATATCAGAAACTTGGTGGCCATTTAATTGAGTCTAACAGAAAGTATAATTAAACCCACACAGACTCAGTTCTTGCTAAACGTGGACACCCCCCCCCCCGCGTTGGAAGTTATTCTTTCCATACAAAATGAATACTACTGTAGCAGCTTGCAAAGTAGCAGGAGAGGCCAGTACTCTCACTCATGAATAATTTGTAGTGGTCATTTTGAGCTACAAACATCCTTAGGACTGGAACTGAGAAAGTCTGAGAATATTTTACAATTGTAAGAAATAAAAGCCTTGATATAGAGAAACGACTTCCTTGCTATAGAACAGAATGGGACACAAATAAATAAATAATTTGGAAAATAAAATACAAGAAATTTGCACGGGGCCAGCATAGAGAACGCAAATTCATTTCCAAACCCTACTATATACTATTTATAGGTTGTTTTATTTACTTATGGTCCCAATAAGGGCGACTCTCAAGTCAGATGGCCTTGATTTAAATTACTTCTCCACCACTTCTAGCTCTGTGACCTTGGGCAAATGGCTTAACTTCTCTGAGCCTTCTCATCTTTAAAATGGAGATAATAGTACACAGCAGCTATAAGATCCAGCAGCATAGATGTTATTATGTTATTATTTTTTAAATATATTTTGAACCCCTCTGATTTACTTTACAGGTTTATTCAGTGAAAAAGCAGAGATCGTTTGAGGCAACACATCACAGATGCACGAGCAAGTACTGATGGAAATGAATTAATGTACCACGTTCATCACAACTTTGCACAGCACATAAAACGTATCATATGCTCTAACGTGATATCTGTAAGTCATTTATAATGTCTGTTTTGTTTCCAGATATTAAGGTCACCTTCTCTGTCTCATGGAGTTTTTAGAGAGACTAAATGTGTTCAGGTGTCAAAGTGCTGAGACATCTAGGCCATGGTGAGCACTATACAAGTGCTAGGTGTTATCACTGTTATTTACATGAAAAGGTGGACTTAGTTTTTACTCTTTTTTGTGGTTTTAATAATATGAGGATGTTTAGACTGGTTTATCCACCTGACTTTCGCAGTTGTTATTCTAGAGGCCAGAATGGGTAGATCATAGGCGTGGTCCATCTAATAGAATGCTACCCTAACCGAGCATATTTTTCACTGGTGATCAAACGTGTTGCCATTGCATAAAATACCATTTGTCATTAAGATGATAACAAATCAAAATTTTGTTCATTTCCATGAGGCACTTAGCTCTTTATTCAAGGGAAGCACCTCTTAGGCCCCGAACAAGAAGACCAGATGAATTCTCTGTTATTTGTGGACTCTGTGCAGTAGTGGTACAAAGTGTTATTAAACAAACCAGTTGTGTGTAGCTTAACACGTGATTCTGGGATTGCTTTAAGTCACACTCTTAGCAGGTTCCTGAAGCAATAAAACAGGTAAAAGAAGGACCAGGCCTTTAACAAGTGACCTTTGTAGCTGCAAAAACTACTCCACCCTGAATCAGCGAAAACAGAGAAGACCGGAAGGCAAAATGGACAAAAGTATGATTGAACCACAGGGCAATCTGGCATATGTAAGACTCCACCTTAACTGACATGGTCTTTAATCATCAGGGGTGGGCATTTTGTGGTGAGTTTTATAGGGACTGGAGAATGCTTTTTTGCTTACTTTACTTTGTGTCTCCAGAGACTTGTCAGACAATACCGTGAAAATGTTAAGACTAGATAAATCTAAAGAAGCTTTTCTTCCAAAGCACGTGTGGCGGATTATCTCATTAGCTCTTCTAAGGAAATAGCAATCTAAATTCAAAGAAGTTTGAAAATCTAAGCACCCTGCATTCTAAACACCCGTTTTACAGATTCACGGGGCATATTGATATAACAAAGTTTCTGGTAAATTCTTTTGTGAAGAAACCTAATTTTGTTTCACCCAGCAGTTTCTAATCATATCTGACAGTGGAACCTTTTTGTTCATTTAACAGAGATTTTTATTCATTCATCATGTTCCGTGGGATAGGCTGGGGAAATGCTGCTCTGGAAGTGAACTGGAATTTGCCTGGAGTCACTTATGGAACACCAATATTCATAGCAGCAGGAACTGAATTAAGTCTGCCTTAACTACCTGCCCTTCAGTTCAGAAATGATTCCAGAATCACTGACCACCTCAAACCTTCCCTCCTTTCAACTGCCACGCTTTGTGCCTGGTTTATTTGATTTTGCACCAAGATGCCACTACTTTTGCCCAGTCCTCTTGGGACAAAAACTTGACTTCAGACTTTTGGTTTCCAGTCCACTTATAAGGAGCTTGGAAATGGCCACTCTGTCCTAACACGTAAAATCTGAACAGACTGGAAAATAAATTCTTCTTGGATCCATAAGTCAAGGGAGGACACAAGGCAAACCACTGCTCCCAATATTGGAGAGTCAGAAGGGAGCACAGAGTCATGGCATACCAGAGCAGAGACTTGGGAGCAAAAACCTTCTGGGGTAGGAAAACCCGAACTGTCACTGATGAACTGCTGGAAGCTCAGTGTGGACAAGTCTGAGAGTTAAAAATTGCTGGGGTACCCAGTCATAAAGAGACTGCCACAAAATTGTGAAATTTACTTCCAGATGCTCGACCTGATTCCCACAGTAAATATCAGAGAAAAATCGCCTCCCACTCTGGAAGGTGAGGGGAAAAGGAACCATTTTGAAACATGCCAAAGCATTCTGTTGTTCTTAACAAAGCCTGCTCTCAGGGGAAACTAGTTAACTAGAACCTAACCTGCTGGAGTATTACCAGAGCCTACGTGACTTGGGGAGGGGAAAGACCCTACTCCAGCCCACTCCAGCCATCCTGTCCCACCTAGAGGGAGAAAGAAAAAAACTAAGAAACACCTGTGAAGTTTACATCCCGGGAGCATAGGCTCACTAAAACACTGATACCTAATCCTAGCACTATAACATGCTTCCTCACCTCCTGTGAAACACAATGTTAGCAGAATGAACAGACAAGCCACAGGCTGGGAGAAAATGTTGGCAAAAGACATCTGATAAAATATTGTTATCCAAAATATACAAAGAACTCTTAAAACTCAGTAAGAAATCAAAAAACTCAATTTAATAAATGGCCAAAGACCTTAACAAACGGCTCACCAAAGAATACACACAGCTGACAAATAAGTATATGAAAAGATGCTCCACATCGTATGTAATCAAGGAAATGCAAATCAAAACAATGAGATACCCCTGTGCACCTATTAGAATAAACTAAATCCCAAACATTGACAATACCAAAAGCTGGTGGGAATGTGGAGCAACAGAAACTCTCATACATTAATGGGAATGCAAAATGGTACAGCCAACTTTGAAAGATCGTGAAAGTTTCTTACAAAATTAAATATACTCTTCCCATACGATCCAGTGATCATGTTCCTTGATATTTGCCCAAAGGAATTAAAAACTTATGTGCACACAAAAATCTGCACCTGGATGTTTATAGCAGTTTCATTCATAATTACCAAAACTTGGAAACAGCCAAAATGTCCTTCAGCAGGTGAATGGATGAATAAATGGTGGTACATCCAGACAATGAAATATTATTCAGAGCTATAAAGAAATGAACTGTCAGGCCATGAAAAGATATGGAAGAACCTTAAATGAATTCTACTAAGTAAAAGAAGCCAACAAGAGCAAACCCTAAGATAAACTATGGGCATTGGGTGATTATAATGTGTCACTGTACGTTCATCCTTGGTAAAAAATGTACCTTTCTGGTGAATGATGTCAATAATGGTGGAGACTATGTATGTGTGTGGGCAGGGGAATCTTTGTACTTCCTTCTCAATTTTGTTGGAAACCTAAACTGTTGTAAAAAAATGAAGTCACTAATA
This sequence comes from Aethalodelphis obliquidens, assembly GCF_003676395.1. Taxonomy (NCBI): domain Eukaryota; kingdom Metazoa; phylum Chordata; class Mammalia; order Artiodactyla; family Delphinidae; genus Aethalodelphis; species Aethalodelphis obliquidens. Next base: position 3,507,110 of record NW_020838028.1, on the reverse strand, counting down.
ATAAAAAATAAACAAAACTTGATGTCAAAGTACTTTTGAAGTATATTTTGGCTGATGAGAAATCTGCTGTCAGTCTAGTTGTTGATCTTTTATAGGGCACCTGCCTTTTCTCTCTCATAGCTTTGAAGATGGTCTCTTGATGCCTGATGTTCTGAAATTTCATTTGGATGTGTCTTTGTTTAGATTTTATTCATTCTACCCTTCTCTTTATGTATTATTTCTGCCTGAGAATTTATTTTTCTTCCAGTTCTGGAAATCTTCAGCCATTATCATTTTGACAGTTTCTTCACACTTTCCATTATTTTCTACTTCTGGGACTTTTATTAGAACTATACTGGAGCCTTTCCATCTAACCATCATTTCTCCAGTTTCCTTGTTTTTCTTGTTATCTCCCTGTGCTTCATTTTGGCTGAATTTTAAGTACTATCATATTTTTTCAGTGAGTAGGTCCAGTTTAAAATTCCTATCTATTGAGCTCTTCAATCCAAAAGCTATCTTTTTTATTACAAGGATTTCTAACTTGTTACTTTTTACCTTAATTTATAGCTATCTACCAGTATTTTATAATTCATTTTTATGGTTATTTTCCTTTCTTTACCTGTTTGATGATTAACATACGTCTAAGCCATTTTAAAATTCTATATTACTTTCATTTTTGTCAAAAGTGAATACGACTCCTTTTTATCGATTTTGTTCCTCCTCTTCCTTAATGTTACATTTTCTGTATGTGATTGGAAAGTTCACTTTTGGGCTCATAATTGGTGGAAACTACTTCCCATTCCATTCCTCCCCATCCCCTTTTATGCCTACTGGTGGCCTCTGTCCCATGGTTTCATTGGAGAAGTTGCAGATTTAGTCACTGAATCAGCAGGTGGTTTGGCCCAGGTGCTGCTTGCTTAGATGCTGCTTCTTTCTCCAGAAGCTTTCAGAAGCCACGGCCCCAGGCAACAGTCGCAGCATTCTCTGATCTCTTGTCAAGGGTAGCAAAGTCCTACAGCAGTCCCAGGTTTCCTGTCATGAACTTGGATCCAGTTCCCCAACCTGTATATGGTGCTTTTTGTCCTTGTTACCCTGTAGGAATCCACCTCCCAGGCTCTTTTAGACCTAGGGTCCAGCAAGCCCATGGCTTCATCCTCCATGCAGCTTGTGTTTGTTCTGTTTCTGGTTCAAAGAGATATTAACTTAAAGATACACCTGTATCTCTTTTCATTTTAGTTCTAGTAATTTATTTATCATTGCTATATGTTTGGGTTTGGATGGAGAGATTTTAAAACCTAAATTCATAGTACTACCATGACCAGAAATCTTTGAAAAATTATTTAAACTCAATTTAAGTATGTGAAAGGCTGTTGCACAACATAAGGTTGTTTGATAATTCAAGTGCCGTAAATAATTGTCAGGAACCTGTTGTTGGTGGTGTCAGGTTTACAATGGATGATAGAAAAAGTTATCTATAAAAATAATAAATGTTTTTTCTTTGGAACGATTTAGGGAAAGCCCAAGTCGTTGACCAATATGTTTTTATTGGGTCATCATGTGCCATATACTACAAACATTTAGATTACTTTTAAATATCTTAATCTATTGTATGTCACCAGACCTAATTCTAAATCAATTTTTTAATGCAAAGAGTTTCTAAATATGTTGTTTGAATATATCCAAGCTAACATAAAAATCACCTCTTAGAACCACAGAAAAAAGACTTTCCAAAAAACAGATTCAGTTATGAGTGGGAAAATCAGTGAAAAATTATAGCATGCATGAATTCCTTAGGTAGTTATTCTACTCACATTTCATAGTCATGAAGTGGTATGAAAGGACTATCTTCTACCACTCTATGGGAGAAAGACAACATAGTTGGAAAGCAATAGCTGGTGACCAGAGAAGGAGCTTTAGAAATTATGCTCTTCAAAGCTTGGAGGTAGGTGGCAAGAAAAATTCAAGTTGCATTTCTGTTTACATAATTAAAGGTGTATGATTTCCTTAGAGAGGAATCGCCAAAGAATATTCAAAGGCATCTGTACTCCATTAATTGTTAAAGGTTGACAAAAGTGGTTGTGGGAATTTTGGGCTCCCTTGGTAATCGCTGGAGCTTTGTTAGTGTATGTGTAATGTACATCATTGTTCTTGCATAGTGAGCAATCGGTTTCTCATTGCCATCTGGCATTCTCTGGTTAAACACAGATGCAACACCATAAGGCAAGATACCAGGGGTAACAAATAATAGTTAGTATTTATCATAATGTCTAGCACAGAACCAGAAGCCAGTACCTGCTTAACGTCTCCCAAATCTCTCTTAATGTTTATTGTTTTTGTTTTGCTTTTGCTTTGTCTTTTTTTTTTGACGTCAGTAGACAATGAAGTGGTTCAGCAATGATCAGATATTGAAGAGAAAAAGACGGTAGAATTTTAGTAGACCTGTCTTTGTTTTTGGAATCAGCACACTTTCTTGAATAGGGTTAATTTATGGACGCTGTCATCTAAAAAGTGTTTTTAGAAAGTTTTAGTTCCCTTTATGATCACAGGGCCTAGAACTGATTATTGGCATCAGAGATACAATGATAAACAACAAGGACATGAAAACCCTCATATGTGACATCCAAACAAATACCCTTTTTTTGGAGATGACCTGCAGTTGGCAGCATGACCAAGACATTTTAAAATTACAGCATCGTAACTGTAGTTTTGAGGAAGCAGAACTCATTTTCATCTTCCAGAGTCATTTGAAATTCTGTACTGAAGGAGCTTAGGTTATTGCTTTTATTCTGGAAGATAATAAGTGGATGTAGCCATATACCAAAAACCAATTTTAAATACACTTGGCCATATAACACTTATTTTTCTCCTGAAAAATGGCATCACATTGATTGATGGTAGTAGACAGGTACAGAAGATGAAGCTGTTTGAGGGTCTTATTCACTAGACAGATGTGTTCTCACAGTCACACCTTTCTATGAGGCTTTTGTGTTGACAGCAGGGGCACAACCCTTCAGATATGTGGAAATGCTTAGAGACCATTTTTTAAAATTAACAGCAGAAGTTTTTCTACAATGTTTTCCTTATAGCAAAAGGTAAATTTATAATCTTGAGATGGTTAGAACAAGACAAAATGACATTTGTAATATTTAGTTCCCAAAAAAATACCTTGAAAAACCTGTAAAAAAAAAAAATCCCTATATGTACTTATACTCTTCTACTGATATAAATATCTTGAAGACAAATTATATAAATAGAAGCAACATCCTTTTTCAATAACCCTCTAAAAGACCAGGAGACATACCTGATTGTTTTAATCTCCTCCCTTCCTTCAGGTCAAAATCTTTCATAGTCTTCTTGTGTGATATTTGTGTTACATCAAGATCCAAGGAGATTTTAGCAACCTTGTAGGCAATACCCTAACTTCACCATTCCCTGACCTCCTTAGATGGAGATCTCCTCTGTCCAATGTGATAGCCACTAATCACATATGGCTACTGAGCTTAGAAATGTGGCTGGCTCTAATCGAGGATTGCAAAGTGTAAAATACAGTCCTGATAGCAAAGACTTAGTATGAAAAATGAATATAAAATGCCTCATTATTGTTACATATTATATGTATTGTTATATGTTGATTATATATTGAAATAATAATATTTTAATATATTGGGTTAAATAAAGTATATTATCAAATTTCACCTGTTTCTTCTTACTTTTTTTAGTATAACTAATAGAAAATTTAAAATTAAATATGTAACTCACACTATATTTTTTATGGATAGTGCTATTCCAGAGAACTACTACATGATTAGGAATGTATGTATGTTGGAAGCAACCTAAATGTCCATCAAAAGATGAATAAAGAAGATGTGATAGGGCTTCCCTGGTGGCACAGTGGTTGAGAGTCCGCCTGCCGTTGAAGGGGACATGGGTTCGTGCCCCGGTCCGGGAGGATTCCACATGCCGCGGAGCGGCTAGGCCCATGAGCCATGGCCGCTGGGCCTGTGCGTCCGGAGCCTGTGCTCCGCAACGGGAGAGGCCACAACAGTGAGAGGCCCGCGTACTGCAAAAAAAAAAAAAAAAAAAGAAGATGTGATATATATATACACAATGGAATATTACTCAGCCATATAAAAAAATGAAGTAATGCCATTTGCAGCAATATGGATGGGCCTAGGGATTATCATATTAAGTGAAGTAAATCAGACAGAGAAAGACAAATATCACATGATATCACTTATATGTGGAATCTAAAAAACATCATATAAATGAACTTATTTACAAAACAGAAATAGAATCACAGACATAGAAAATAAACTTATGATTACCAAAGGGGATGGGTGTGGGGGGGATAAATTAGGAGTTTGGAATTAACATATACACACTACTATTTATAAAATAGGTAAACAACAAGGATGTACTGTATAGCACAGGGAACTATATTCAATATCTTATAATAACCTATAATGGAAAAGAATCTGAAAAAGAATATGTATATATAACTGAAGCACTTTGCTGTGCACTTGAAACATTATAAGTTAACTATACTTCAATAAAAAATAGTATCAGAATTTTTTTTTAAGTTTTCAATTAAAAAAAAGAATGTATATGTGTATAAGTGTTATACACATTTCACATTTATCTCCTTATCCTATTCTGAGCTCATAGCTTTAGTTCTTTTATTTCTTTTAATTCTCTTTATTTCTCTATTTCTCCTTATCAGTCATCTTGATGCTTCCTTTCAACTCATCTTGAACCCAGGAATGATCTGACCTCCAGTTTCTCCAGTTCCTGCTATTCCCATGTGCTGTTATCTTTTCACCATGTGCACTCCACAAAATCTGATTTTAAATCAATGCTACACTCATTGGTTTTCTTTATATGCATACATAGAGAACAGCAATAACTATGTAAATTGGAACTTCTACAAATTCAGAGCACAAACACCACGACCCTCTGCTGCCTGGCAATCATGTAACTTGTGTCTGATAAGCAATCTTTTTCAATCCTCTCAATAACAGCTAAATCTCTATAATTGCATTCCTTGTATTCATTTATTCATTTACTGATTTATTATTATTATTTTTTTGCCTCACCAAGCTTTTATTGAATTGTCCTTTTTATGCGAAGAGCAGGAAATAAAGTAATGAAAAAAACACAGTCCCTTGTTTCAATGAATATATAATCTCATACAGTATTTGCAAAGCATTTGGAATACTTTCAGCTACATAGTAAGAATAGTAAAAGTGTTCATTAAAATAATATAGTGCACACAATATAATCATTACTATAATTCAGAAGAAGGAGAAACTTAATAAGGATTAGATAAGTAATTAAGTCAATCTGAGCCTTCTCGGAGTGCGTGGTGCTTGTCAACTTTCCAGGCAGAATGGCCGTTTCTCCGCAGTTATAAAAATGGTTCTAGAGCGCAGGATAGAGGATTAGATTTAAGATAAAAATACTAAAATCCTCGAAGTTTAAGTCATGGTTAAATATTTGATAAAATCATCAAAAAACAGTGAAAATGAGAAGAGGATCAAGGGAAAAGCTTGGGGATATTAAGAAGTCAGTGCAAAGAAAGGGGCTTCCAAAGGAAACAACAATAAACACACAAAAAAAGATGGGCCAGAAAGGTAGGAGAAGATCTCTACAAAACTGGTTCCTTCCCATTACCAAATGCTTAGGTCAGATGTCTCCTCTTCAAGGAGGTCTTATCTCATCACATCATCAAAAATAATATACACACTTCCTCAATAACTTTTTATTCCATGCTCTGGTTTTATTTTCTTCATAGCACTTTCGAAATTATCATACTGATTTATTCATTTACAGTCTATCTTTCCTAGCTGAGAGGTAAGCTCTTTGAAGGCAAGAATGTTGCCTGTTTCGTTAACCAATGTCTCCCCAAAGCCTACGATTATGTCCTGCTCTTGGTAGACATTAACTGAATATGTGTGAAATTAATGACAAAATAAGGAAGAAAATGAGAGAGAGGGAGGAATCAAGAAAAGGAAGGGAGACCAGATGGAACAGCCACTACTTGACAGAGCTATTGTTGCCACGTGGGTTCACAGCCCTAGAGTGTCAAATATTTCAATTTTCTGAAAGAAGCCAGAAATCCAGATATTTACCATATTTCATTGTTTCTAAAACATTTTTTCACACTTTAACAACTCTGAAATTAGGATGTGTCTTCTTAGATTCGATGAAATTAAGGATGTGAAAATTTCTGTTTTAAAATCACAAAACACTGTTTAGGTCAAGAAAAACCTTCTATTGTCTTGAGTTATCTGTTACCAAATGGGATCATGGACTCAAAAGTTTTTTTTACAACACCTTCCTTGCATTACTCTGTCCTCCAGTGGTTTTCTATTTCATTCTTCTCAACAATGAAAATGTTAAAACATGGACATTGGGCACAGTGGCCAAGTCATTATTATGGTAGTTTACTTAAGGGCTTTAGTAAGCAGAAAACAAAACATCTCATTATTCTTCACTTCTGGACAGCATACAGTGTGTGCCAAATGCTATATATTGCATATATGCAGATACTTGGTCTTTGACTTTAGTTCTAATCATGGGAAAAAAAATGAAGAATAGAAAAAAGAAAAAAGGGAAAGTATCACCAAGGTGCTTTTGTCTGGCATTCACATCTTTGGCTAGTGAATACATTTCTAGTTTACTTTCAGTCTATTTTGCTTTGAGGATTGTATAAACTATTTCTTTATAACCCTTACCATATGCTTAAAACTACATAAATGAAAAAATATATATAAATAAATTCCACTATGCTAAGAAAGTAATTGGGAGAAAGAGTTAAAATGTACTTAAAAGTTCCAATATATAAAGGGAAGAATACAAAATCTACATGATTCTCATTTTACTTAGGACAAGGGAGTGCAAGAAATGTAATTTTCTATAAGAAGAAAGCACTGTTGTTTTTTCCTTGCCTCTTCCCCTTTCATATTGATGTTTATTTTTAGTAGGAGATACTAGTTGAGCTCTAGCTGATGTACTGTGCTTACAAAATAAATGCAAAATGCCTGTTATTACCTTCTTAAATACAGGCAACAGCTTCATATTTCCACTTACTAAGAAAGGCCATTTTGATCTCATGATGTGTTTAATAAAAAGCACATAGCAGTAAATGGTAGTGTTGGGTTCATGTGTTGACATAAATCAATCTATAAACTCTAGGTTACATTTAATGAGTATTTTACATTTTGCAAATAGTACACTGAGAACAGGTCAGACATTGCTGCTTTTTATTTCATCACATTAATGTCAACAGTGAGCTTTGATGTGTTATGGTGTTAAATCACCTCTAAGGCCTTAACTTACCATGGAACCATCATATAGAATTTAGGCAAATAAATCTGAGAATGATTTCCTGACTAGCAACTTCTACTTTCTAAATTACAAAATGCAGAATAATATAAAAAGGATTAAAATGCAGTATTTAGTATATGCATTTTAAACGTAAATAAATTTCTATAGGAATCAGAATGTTAAGGAAGGACAGTTTATGTTTTAAAAAAGAGTGCAACTTTTAAAATAATTATATTTTAAGTAATACTTTTAATGTAAATATAGAGGATGACATAGGATTGAATATTTCATTTGGTGAATTTATGTGTGCTCCCTAAACATGGTGTCCGCAGACAATGAAAGGAGAATTTCAGGGCTAAACAAGAACTATATTATATGGCAAAGAGAAAATTAGATAAGATTAGGACTTTAAGTAACTGAATTGAATAGAGAGTCTGTGTGTAACTTAGCATGGAGTTCAGATTTCAGAATTTGGAGTAGGACGTAGAATTCAAAATCTACCTTTGCTATTCACTTAAAGTGTGACTTCAAGACCCTTCACCTATCTCAGACTCATCTTCTTCACCTACAAAAGGCAGGTAATACTATTTAATTCACTGGGTTGTTTTGAGGATAAATAAAACAAGCAGGTTCTCGTGGTAACTGGTTAGCACACAGTAAAACTAATCACTTGTCACGAGTCAGTAATTTATTCAACAATAAGTATGTAGTGCTTCCTTTTTGTGAAAGATGAATAGAATATAGGCTTTTATTTTGAGAAGTTCAGAGTCTGAAGGGAAGAAGATGTAAATGAATAATTACAGTAAAACAGACAGAAGTATGAATAAGGTAAGGGGGCCACAGAGGACCCCAATCAGTCTCGAGGCATCAAAGCTATTTGAGCGAGTACCATTTTTATTACAGTCTTAAATGAGGAGTTTGTCCAATACCTAAGATGAAGGTACTCATGGGGATTAAGAGGAGGTAGTGAGGAAAATTTCCAATAGGACAATATATGAGAGGGGTTAAACTCATGGGTTTAACCATAAAATGTATGTGGTTCAGAAATATTGGAGCATCCTGAGTTAACCATTTCTAAGACCATATTATTAAGTGGTATATTTCTTTTACGAAGTAGTAGTGTAGGAATCACTGTTTCATTTAAGTCAGCAAATATTTATTGAGCATCTACTATGTGGAGGCTAGGCTCTCAGAATACAATGGTGAGCAAAATATGCCCTTGGGAACCTTAAAATATAGTAGGAGAGATTGACATTAATTTCATTCAAACAATTTTAACATCTTTTTTTTTTTTTTTTTTTTTTTTGCGGTACGCGGGCCTCTCACTGTTGTGGCCTCTCCCGTTGCAGAGCACAGGCTCCGGACGCGCAGGCTCAGCGGCCATGGCTCACGGGCCTAGCCGCTCTGCGGCATATGGGATCTTCCCAGACTGGGGCACGAACCCGTGTCCCCTGCATCGGCAGGCAGACTCTCAACCACTGCGCCACCAGGGAAGCCTCCAATTTTAACACCTTTAAAGGAGAAGTTCTTGGTGCTAGAAGAATCAGAGTTCTATTTTGATATGTGATTTGGCCATTGTCTGTTTGTATTTTCGATCTGTCACATCTATGTTTTTTCAAAACAATAAATAAACCAAAACAGATATCAGTTATGAATGGACTGAAATAAATGAGCATGATACAATTGACCTTTGCTTGAATATGCACTTTTATTAATATTAAGCAACTCAAAAACTCAAAACATCAGGAAGCAAGGAAATCCTGAGTCCCACTAGTTCTATATTGACAAGGTAGAGCAAATACATAAGAACCTATGGTACTTTGTACCCAACAAGAGCAAAAATGCTTACAACAAAAATATTTTATGTTTTTCTTTTACCTATATCACAAATTAGTTTATTATCAAAAAGTTGAGGGAGAACGTTTTTTACATAGCAGAGTATATAAGGACCTAAGAACAACTTATAATTACTGCATCCTGCCTCAAATTTGATTTAATAATTTATATTTTTTTCCTACACAGAGTGATAATTTCTAAATATTTTGTGCATATGTTAGAGCATCCAGCTTTGTTCCACACTCATCCTTCAAACCCACCAGCATATAGATTTTCAAATTATTGCTGAGTTCTGTATTAATGCAGAATAATTTTATACATTTCTTTTGGATAAATTTGTACTTTGAAATCTCTCTTTCCCTGGGGGTAGGCTTTTGCAGACGTCTCTCTTCTAGCTTTCCCCCTACCCTTTCTCCATAGGGCTCTTCCATATCTGTTTTCCAAGGTGGAGTGCACTTTTTAATCACTCAGCTGTGGAATCATATTCATGAGGAACTACCTGTCCCATAAATGGTTTCTTTCAGTAACTTCTTTTCTAACAGAAATTCAGGACTTTCTACAAACTGGATCATTTACCTTTTTTATTTTTTAAAGAACTGATTAAGTTTGAAGTTCCTCACAAAAATATTACTTGGATTTTAACCAGCTGAAATCTAAATTCTATCTAAAAAAATTGAAATGATTAGCATGAAAAGATCATTATGATGATAAAATCTTCAAATTTCAACACTTATTCAAATATATCATTAAAGATGAAAAATATTTTCTGACATTCATTATGAGTTTTCTCTTGTTGGGTGGTGATTGAAGAAATCCAAAGTTTCTTGAGCCTGAGCTATTTGAGATGTACAATTTATAAGGATGTTTTTGCTGCTTCTGTGTGTGACACATTGCCACCATGGAAATAAAGAATTCCAGACCAACTGTAGGTTGACACCAATATAATTAGATTTGAGCTCCCCAAGGAACAAATTCTCAGTGCCTGGTAGATGAATTAGCACATGAACTATTCTTTCCTCAACTCCAGAGAATGATTCTCTGTTTTATCCCATTGGAAAAGACTCCTTAGGAAAAAACGTTGTGGTTTGGGGGTTTTTTGCTTTTTTTTTTTTTTCCTGTAGCAGTTTACAGAATTTACTTAAGGGCCACAACTAGGCATCAAATCTAAGTTCCACCATATAACTTACTTTTTTTTTTTAATACAAATTTATTTATTTTTGCTGTGTTGGGTCTTCGTTTCTGTGCGAGGGCTTTCTCCAGTTGCGACGAGCGGGGGCCACTCTTCATCGCGGTGCGCGGGCCTCTCACTGTTGCGGCCTCTCCCGTTGCGGAGCACAGGCTCCAGACGCGCAGGCTCAGTAGTTGTGGCTCACGGGCTTAGTTGCTTGGCGGCATGTGGGATCTTCCCGGACCAGGGCTCGAATCCGTGTCCCCTGCATTGGCAGGCGGATTCCAAACCACTGTGCCACCAGGGAAGCCCAACTTACATATTTTTAAGACACGATTGGCAATTTGTTCCTTCCCCTCCCTGCTTTTCACCTACAAACATCAAATGTACACACCAACATGTACCTGATCATTTTTTTTTTCCCTTCAAATCAAAGGGAGTTTCCCTCCTCTATTCAAAGGCCATTTCTTTGCCACATGAGCAAGGTCCTACCACCTTTGACTCCTCAGGGACCTCACTTCATTTTAAATCTCTAACTCATGCTTCTTTAACCTTCTTAAACCTTTAGTGTTTCCCATATTTATTTTAAAAACTCAGTCCTGGTCCTACATCATTCTCTTACTAAACCTACTCCTCTTCATATCCAAAAAATTTTATGGCATTTTTTCATTCACTCAAGAACATTTGTATTGACCGTCTGCTTTGTACTGGGAACTATTTATTGTCTACTATGTGCCAGGTACTATTCAAGGCAAGATAGAAAGATTCAAACAAAAACACAAAGAAAATTTGGAAAAGAACTAAAATATTCTAGAAATTTAAAAAACTATAATGGTAAGATAACATATGAACGGCTAAAGAGCTAGTTAAACTTAGAAACAGAGAACTGGAAGTTGAGCTCATATTTTCATACTTCCCTTTAATTTCTTTCAGCATATTAAGTAAATCTTTCTCTCATAATTTCAATTTTTAATATTTGAGTCAGATATTTTTTGCTCTGTTCCAATGCCTTTAACTCAGTGACTTATTTCCTTGTGTTTTGTGATTTTTGAGTGTAAAATGTTCATTTTCTTTAGAACTTTTTAAACTTTAGAAACAGTGCTCCTGTAAATATAATTCACCTTTGCTTCTGAAAATGGACTTTAAACCAAACGAACATAACTTTAAAGTGAATTTTAATCCTCAACTTTCACAGAACATACAGGTAGTATTGATTCAGGTTATAAACTCATTTGAAGGTTGGCTTCTGGCTATGAATTCTCAAGGATGCTTTGTATTATCCTCCTGACAACATTTAGGCCAAAAAATGTCATTTTCCTCAGTGTATCTTTTGCACAATTTGTTTACTTCTGATACTGTATTGTCCTTCTAGGCCCTAGTTTTATGTTGAGGTCCCTAGTTAGAATCTTAATCCTGCAAGGGCCTTAATCCTTATCAGTTCTCTTTCCTTTCCAGCTATCAGTTGTAGAAGCTAACGTTTTCTTGAGCTCAGCTGAAACACTTAAGGCAAAAGCATTCTTTGGTATTTAATTGTCTTACCGAACTTTTACTTTATTTTTGGCTTCTGAAGATTACTTTGCATTCTAATTCAGCTATGTATTTAAAGTAAAACACTTTAAAATATATTTTATTTAGCAGTTTTTCCCATCGGGACATTTACTCAGAGAGCTTATTCTGTCATATGCTAAGATCTAAAATTATTATTTTGATTCTTTCTTGTTTGAGTTAGTCATAAATTTTTAAGGTCAATCCATGTTCCTATATCTCACCTAAATGTCTTCTGGCTGGAATGTTTCTCACAATGGTGCTGGAATATCTGGTAATTCATATGGGAAAACAATGAATGCCCACCATTATCTTTCAGTATATACAAAAATTAATTGAAAATTGTTTATATGCCTAGATATAAAATATATTAACATAAAGCTTCAAGAAGAAAATATAGGATATTATCTTTGTTACTTAGGGTAAATAAAGATTTCTTAAGACATATAAAATTGAAGAAAAAAAAGATGTTAAGTTTAATAAGAATTAAGAACTTCTGCTATTAAAACTAATTCCCTTGCTCAAAACTTTGTAATGTCTTCCCATTTACCTTCACGTAAAATCTAACAAACACCCTCTGCCATGCCTTAAAGTCTCTGCATGATTTGGCCTCTTTCTACCTCTCCAATTGGTGTTGACTGTCGTATCAACTATATAAAACTTTTTCAGTGTCTCAATCACACCCCACTATCTCATGCATCAGAGGCTTCACTTACGCTGTTTCCTTGTCTGAATGTTTTTCCTCTACCCTACTCCTTTATGTGTCATTTTAACATGATTTCTTAGCAAAGACTTCCCTGATCTTTTTTCTCCAATCTAAATTTGTTCTTCGTTATGATCCCTAAAACACTTTAAATATCATTTGAAATATTCGTTTTTTCCCTTTACCACTTACACAATTGTATATAATTTTATATTCATCTATTTATCTGTTTATCTATCTACCTATCATCTATCTATCTAATCTGTGATGTACATCAGACTATAAAGAACTAAAGAAAGGCTATAGGTTGTAACGTATATCTGTGTGACCAAATACTGTAAGAGAATCACAGACTGCTTGGCAGTAAGTAGAGAAGCCTAGGCAGCAACCCATTAAATCTTATTTACATAATGGTAATCCCTGGTTAAGATAAATCCTTCTTTTCTTAGGAACAGAGGTAACACCAGAAGGTCAGTGTTAATATTTATGCTGAGCATATAGTTAAGAAGTAAGGGGCGTTCTTCTCTCCCCGCTTCCCTCCTTCCTTCCTTCCTTCCTTCCCTCCTTTATATATGTATTGAGACCTTACTATCTAGTAATACTTGGAACTTTGTTATATGGGGGAATCCTAATCCAGGCCAGATATGGGGAAATCAGAGAACACCTTCTCGAGATGTGCATTACCACATCTGAACATGGCTAGGAGGGTCATTTGAACAGTGAGATGTATAAATCATTGCTACACAGAATTTTCAGTCATCTACAGAGACAATCTTGCTAGGACTATTTCTTTACTGATTGACTAAAGCAATTGATTGCCCAAACTAGAAAATGTGGCATTTCGTACATAAGCATTTGTTTACGTTATAGAAATTGTCAAGAATCTGGGTCCTTGTGTAAATACTTGCTGTAATTTTGCATTAGGCACCTGCTTGTTGGAGATTATTTAATATGTGACTCCTTTGTCTAGAACTGTATCAACTGCAGGTAGTGTATCACAGCTCAAGTCAGTAATCATTAATACAACACCTACTATGCTCCTAGCAATATGAACTCGTTTAGATAATAGCATCTACAATAAAAAACGACAAATATGAGTCAATGAAAGTCTTACTTGTTTAAATTTTAAAATATTTTATAGAACTGCTTTATTGGCAGCTAAATTACCTTAAAAATTGCCTCTAGTTTCTACGGTGCTCATGCGTAGCCATACCTAACTTCTAACACTGGAGCACACAATATTGATAAAGCTTCAAAGGTTATAAAGATAAGCAGTTCTATTTGCATTTATTCAATAAAACTGTTAAGAAAAACAGGTTTTCCAGATTGTAACATTATTATTTTCCAAAGATTTATTATATTTAATTCAGAATACTAAACTCTGCTAAAGAGACACCTATCAAGTTAAAACATATTTTATGCAAAGTTTAATATGTGATTACCAAAATAGATTTACAAATAGAGCTGCATTTCAGCTTAGTCCCTTTCTCCTTTAAATTGGTAATCATTCTTCTGTCAGTGTTTAAGTAGCATATACTATACGTGTTCATATTTACTATAATTAGGGATATCCAAGGCATTAATATATATCAACTTGTTTTCAAAGAATCCTTATAATTTATAATGCTTAACCAGGTAAGTGATAATTGAACATATCAAATAGGATAGCAATATAATAAATATACTCTAGAATATTAGAGGTCAATGACATCTTAGGAATCATCAGAGTCAACATTTTCCCCATGTGAATTATTATCAAAATCAGAATCTCCAGGCATATAGCCCTAGGAAACATTTTTTGCTGCTGTTGTTATTGCTGATGTTTGGTTTAGTTTGTTTGCTCTTTAATTTCCCCAGAAGTTTCTGATAACTTGCCAGGGTATAGCTATTGATTTCTTCCATTTTACAGAAAGGAAAGCTGAAGCTGACATACAGAGGAGAAAAGCAAAGGAAATTCACACTTACTGAGCACCTACAAAGAACTGAGCACTGGTACTGGGGTCCCGTATTTCCCTTAACATACAATTCCCTTACCAACTATGTTAAGTAAATCTTTTTTGGCTTTCCTTTCTTTTTATTTTTGAAAATGACTATACTGAATTTGTAAATAAAATACATACTGTTTGTAAAATTTCAAAAAGTGCAAAATAATGTAAATTAAAATAATCATTATTGATTATCTTATATTCTCCGTCCTGAATACACACTGTTAAAACTTTGAGGAACCATCTTTTGGCCATGTATTCATGTACACATTCACATGTAGATAAATTTGTAGAACTATTTTTACTTGGAATCAGACTATAAATGCAGTATTCTAACATGCTGAGTGTTTTTTTTACTCAAAAATATGTTAAATATGTCAACAAACATATTGAATATAAATACCTTTACCAACCCCTAGCAAATGGAAACTTAAAATGTTTGTGATTTTTTTCCTGTTTTAATATATATGATCATCACCTTTGTGCATAATTTATCATTCAAAGGTCAATAGGTGTCAACTTTCATGTTAAGATTTAGACATAATTGATTCAACTTCTATTCCACAAATTATGGGAAATTCAGTGCTTCTCCAGAGATTTCTTTTTTTTTTTTTTTTTTGCTGTACGCGGGCCTCTCACTGTTGTGGCCTCTCCCGCTGCGGAGCACAGGCTCCAGACGCGCAGGCTCAGCGGGCCATGGCTCACGGGCCCAGCCGCTCCGCGGCATGTGGGATCTTCCCGGACCGGGGCACGAACCCGCGTCCCCTGCATCGGCAGGCGGACTCCCAACCACCGCGCCACCAGGGAAGCCCTCCAGAGATTTCTATGTATTCCTAGGGGATGCTTATTTTCATCATTACTGGTGGGTTGAGTTCCTTTTTCCACTGATTTGATTTAATGAACATTTCATCACTCTGCTTATGTTAGTCCTCTTCTGTTCAGAGTCAGAAATCCAGTCTTCCTGAATATCCTCCAAAAATCTACACACAGAAATCATTTGTGTGAGGCATTGAAGATTTGGGAAGATGAAGGGAACTGCATCACAGCACGGCAAACAATCCACGCTTTATATTATGCATTAATGTTGCTAAAAATGTCTTGGCCATTCTAAGTTCAGATTCCAGCTTCCCATCATGCTACTCCATCCCTCATCCCCACACAACTGTTGATTCCTGATATGTGACAGATGGCTTTCTCACTGGTACCTCCCCATCCTCAACTTGAACAAATTATTATGGTATTTTCTATCAGACGGTTCCCTTTCTTAAAGGATAGGCGATTACTTTCAAAAATGGTATGATTATGTCCTTTGGGTTAGTACATTTTCATACTGATACACATTTTTTGGCTCTTGTATGCTTAACTTCTTAGGGAAATTTCTTAGAGTGAAGCTGTTGCATAAATGGATATTTGCATTTACATTTTAATGCACATTACCAAACTACCATTCTGAAAATTTGAACCAATCTTTATAATCCTTGTTTTTCAGGTGGGCTTCAAAGCAGTAGCTCTATTGCCCCAGTCACCAAGCTAGTGACTTAGTAGACTGGATATTCAAAATCAGGTTTTTCTCTGTCCATTATATCTATAAACATTAATTGTGATAACACATGAATGTCAAAGGTCCTCAATAATATATCTAAATACTAAATGGAAAAAGTATACACTGTCATTGTCATTACTACAATTTTTGAGTCTTCACTAGAGTATCCTTATTTCTCTGCTTTAATCTTGTAATGCTTACCACCAGCACTCTTATACCACCTATCACAGTGGAACAAAACAATTTCAGACACATGGGTAAAATCTACCACGTATCCTCTGAGCTTGTATTGGTCCTTTCCTAAAATCTCTACATTTTCCTTAACATCTTGCAGATTCCTTTGTAAGCAAATTACTCCAGTTCTCTACACACTGGTTCTGTGTCAATTCCTATGGAAAATTTTTCTTCCATATTGCTTTTAAAAAATTAATGAAAACGGTATCATTAGTGGAAAGAGCTCAGTCTTTAAGTTATGATTCTTCTACTTACTAGCTATCTAATATTGTGAAAGTAACTTTAACTCTCTAATCCTAATATTATCCATCTCACAGGATTTTTGTTAAGATTAAATAAGGGAACAATATGTCAAAACAGATCCTAAGGTCCTTGCCATTTAATACATATCAATTTCCTCTCTTATCTTACCTTTTATGTTTACTATTAACTGTGCTTTTGTTCTTTTAATTTAACAATGATTAAGTTCCTTAGACATGGAGTAAAAATACTTTTTCAGGATATGATAAGACAGAATGGTAGAGTAGAAATAGCATATAACTAAAGTCAACTACATCTAGGTTTGCATATTGACCCTTTCACCTCTTAGCTCTGTGATTTTTGATAAATTATTTAACTCTTTATATGTCTCTTTCTGATGGAGCTAATAAAATCTCCCTCCTAGAGTTGTTGTCAGAATTGAACCTAAAAATGTCCCAGAGAAAGTTATGTGTAGTTGCCTGCTTATTCCCAATATCAGCAGCCTCACCTACCTAATTAAATGAATGATGAAGATTTCCTTCCATTGTGTTTAAAGTGTAAGCTCATACCTAGAAATAACAAATTAGTCTGGCCTATTAAAATATTGTCTTTACAATACTTACTTTAACTCTTCATTTGATTGAATATGTATCTCAGGAACAGAATATCATAATTCCTCAAAGGTTTCACTTCACAGTAAAGACATGCATACACAATTACAGCAGAGCTGATGAATGAGGAACTGAGCAGGGACACTAACATTTTATTTTGGGGCCCTGGCCTCTGACATATTGGTCAAAATATGGTGTAATCCCTTACCTACCTAAGATATTAAAGTAGTCATGATAACCAATTTTTGCAAACTGATTAAAAACAGGAAAGAATAAGGTAAAATAAAATATTTGAAAAGAAAATTGGTGGTGTAAAATGTCTTCCCCTTTACTCTATTTGTTGAAGTAAAGCAACTAATTTCCAGTGGTGTCATATCCACTATCTGCTCACTTAGGAGTCACACTCTTACGGGGCCAAAAGAACTTTGCTTTTTGCTTTGTTATAAAAGGCGTAACCTATTAAATGAGTAAGGTTAAAAATGATTAATAGAGAGAGAACATACATTCACTGTTGAGCTGTTTTAAGAGACTGTGTGTGTGTGTGTGTGTGTGTTTCATCTTTCTCCTGAACCTCCCCTATAAAATACCATTCACTGTGAGAAAGAAACAATAATGTCTTCATCTCGGCCGTTGCCTTTGGGGCTCTGTCTTGAATCCCCAAAGAGTCTGTAAAAAGTGCCTGCTGTCTGGATGGATGGAGAGCAGTGTGCAAGTGTTATTCTCATGGACACTTTAGGGAAAGTGCTCAATCTGTTCTTGTGTCACTGGTGCAAACCCATAAAATTTGAGAGTGGTGGTCCTACATGTTCATGAAAAATAATTGAAGCAAAGCAATTAAGTCTGGAATGATGACAATGGTCTGGATCTCAAAATTGATATGCTGTCAGCTTTGAGGTCCTCACAAAGTTGATAGTCATTAATATCAAAGATAGGTTATGACAACTTCCTCTGTTGCAATGACAACAAACTAGTTAGGGTCTCAATGAAAACAACAAAGTGACCCTGAAACAAGAGCATTAAAGCAGATGACAGAAAGAACTACTGTATATTTCTAAGCAGCAGTCAAAGAAAAACTCTGCCAGGAAATTTCAGAAATGAATAACTTGTTTTGCTTAATCTCAGACCACCTACTGAAACAATACATGTTTTTTAATTGCTAAATTGTAGAATTAATTCATTCTTGCTCATTTTTATTTCCCTTTTAATGAGGAATCCAAGACTTCCAGAAACCAGAAAAAATGATTAATGACACAATAATTGCCAAATATAACTTAATAATTACTTTTACTTCAAGTGGATTTATGTTTTATCAGATATACTAAGTAAATTATTTGACTTCACAATTTACGTTTCTTGTTTGTGACACAGAGGAGCTAAGTCGAAGTATGTAACTCCCTTCCTCTTTGAAGAATTTTTACCATGAAGCAAAATGGAGCTTGAATAGAAATGCTACATTGAGAGAGAGCATACAGTCACTGCTCAGTACAGCTGAGCAGAAAATAAAAGTCTATACTAGAAAACTTGAAAATAACCCAAATACATTTTTTTTTGTGATTTCATTTTTATGACATAACGTTTGGAAAAAAAATCTTTAAAAAAAAGGTTGGTATGCTCACCAGGGTCCTAAGGGAACTATCAAAAATTGATTCCAGGGCTTCCCTGGTGGCACAGTGGTAGAGAGTCCGCCTGCCGATGCAGGGGGCATGGGTTCGTGCCCCAGTCTGGGAAGATCCCACATGCTGCGGAGCGGCTAGGCCCGTGAGCCATGGCCGCTGAGCCTGCATGTCCGGAGCCTGTACTCCGCAACGGGAGAGGCCACACAACAGTGAGAGGCCTGCGTACCGCAAAAAAAAAAAACAAAAAAAAAACCCCAAAAAAAATTGATTCCAGCCTGTTAAAGCAGTAAAAATAATTTATTTAAACAATTTTGAGAGATACTCATAATTGTATGGAAGGCTAGAGAACTAGGCCCCCAAATCAAAGACAGCTGGGTAGCTAGAACCCCAGGCATATCATGCCACACCATTAGCCAGTGGGGGAACAGAGTTGTACCACTGAGCATTGGATGTCTAGCTTGTCTCACTGGTACAGCTGATGCCACACCCTGGACATCACCCTTGTAACTCTGGACACTCCTGTCACTTAACCACTAGAAACTGAAGACTACTTCTAACATCAGTAACCCAAAGGAATTTGCCACTGTCTCTGCACAGGGGCCCGGGAAAGTGAGTATGTAGCAATTTTAGATTCTGTAGTAGGCGACAACTAACTTCTCTCTCCCCATAAAAAGCCAACAAATATCCACTTCAGTCCATCCTAGCACAATATTAAAATCATCCTCTTTTCATACTTCAAATTTTTAAAATTATGACTTTCTAACAAAAATACAAACATTGCTCATACAAACCAAGTGCTCTCACCCTCTCAACAAATGGAGCACCTCAATTTCTCATTAGGGCAATGTTCAGAATTTGAAAGTGATGTCTATTCCTCCCCTAGTCCCATCAAGATGCTGATTCAATCATATCAACTAGTTAATAACTATCCCAATATGTACCTTATATACAACAATGAAATACACATATGTGTTGTATATAAACTTATGTACATACACACATGAATATATACATACATCTGCATGTTTATATATGCATGTAGACATACACATACGTGTGTGTGTATGTATATATATACACATACACATAAGAAGTGACTACAATTGTCATTTCCACAGTTTGTCATAGGTATTAGCTGAATATCTGACTTCCCTTTTCTACTTTATATTCCAGGTTCCTCTATCCTTGATATACATTTCAGTTGGTTAGGGATCTAAGCCTCTTGTAGTAGTCTTCAACTTTTACTACCAGACATGGCAATAAAAGGAAGTATCCCCAGAGAATGACCTGTGTTCCACCCATAGTCCTTCCAGCCCCCACTGAGTAGCAACAATCTCATCTCTTCCTGATAGTAAGGATAAATTAAATCTGCTTTTGCCTATTCAGTCAATGGTGTGAAAATTCCCAAATGATAAGTTAGCAGTTTTATTTTCCAGTTCAATAGAGCCATTGGGTTATGTCACTCGGTGAAAAAATAAGACAAAAGAGCAAAGAATTTTAGGAACAGAAAGCAAAAACAAACATTTTGTGAGTGAGTTATTTGGTATGATATGAGAAATTCTCCCCAAGTCTACCTTTTAATTCTCAGACTCTTGTGTTACAGCTACAGAAGAAACAGAACCACTGGTTCAGAACATATATCCTTTCCTGCAGGACAGCATCTCAACCTCACAGGGTCCCCAGATGGTGAGGTAAATGAGTCTTTTACAAAGCACTCAACCATTCTGTAAGGCCAGCTGCTTATGGGAAATGGAGTCTTCATAAGAACAGTGAATTTATGGGCATTAGCTCTAGGTCTTGAATCTTTCATTGTAAAGCGAGGAGAATACATTTGGTACAGGATATGATGATGGCATACAAAGCATTAGCAGGTCCGCTGATAATGGTGCTGGAAGAAGTATGGTAAACAGGAGGAGCAAACTTCATTTAGAATAAATATCTTCTAATGAGAACAAATTGGAATAGGTACTTGCACCCATGAAGAAAGCATTCCATTACAATCAACCAGCCACCGGGTAACTAACTAGCTAACTTAACATAATGGGAATTCATGGCAGGTTGCTGCTGTTTGCAAAATGAGAAGTCGGTGATGGCAGTAGTTGAGTCAACCTTAGTGAAAGCAAGTCCTTTTACTTTAGTCCATGCAAATCACTTATCCTTAAGAATATGACCCTTTTCATCAAGGTCCTCTGTTTCTACGAGACACAATAATAGATTTCTTTGCATTTGGAGGCAATGTATAATACATAAAGTATAATACTTTACCTTTGAGGTGAAAGGCTATCATTTTGATTGGATCCAGAGCTAGAGGAGGTCTATGTAGTCCAGATTGCAATGCATGAACTTCTGCTACTGTGCCATGAACCCACTGTCAATGACTGAGAAATGGGGCTCAAGGATATCTACAGAATTTGTCAACAAGTGTGAGCTTTGTGGTGGGCATTCACATGGGACATATTATAAGATGATTCTAGGAGTTTTATCTTCATATCTCTTCCTAAAAGTTCATGAGTCACAGACTTAAGATTTATATGTATCCTTGATTTAGACCATCATATCTCCTTCCACTATAAGAGAAAAAAGAGATACTTCAACTGATTTTTTATACAGGTGAAATATCACTTCTTCATTATTTACTATGATCATAATTTAATGGGGCTCTAATGTATCCACAGACCATTTTCAGCTGGTGCCAGAATACCACAAAAATATATTTGTAAAATATATTTGTAAAATATTGTAAAATATTGTAAAATAAGCCAAATGAATTATTCCGTCTTCACTTCATTCTCATCATAGAGAATGCCCCCATGAAACCATAAGTTGTGTTCAATAAGGGCTGGCAAAGCAGATATAGAAAGGCAAGAAATTTAAGCAACTGATTCATGCATATATTTGTTTCTACAGAACCAGTTCAGCTCCAACCTCATTTTTTTTACTTCTACTTGTTGGCGAAGTACAGCTTGGAATGTTTGACTTTATGTCTATGTAGATTACAGAGCATCCAGTTCATGATGGGCACTTTGGATTACATAGTCATATAGTTAGTATTCAATGTATACCAGGTTAAAGTTTTTCGAAAGCAGATACTTGCCAAAGAATTTAAGGCTGTGCTCTGAAATCCTAAGACCCTCCACTATGCCATATTCTTCACATGGTCTTTTAATCTGCTAGAAACACCATGAGAACCACTGAAATCTCTGTGCCAGGTGAGTGGCAGAACTGCATCCATTGTCGTCTGAACCACTTTTTCTTTCTATGGACCCAGTCAAAACCAGCATTTCAGGCTAAAGGTAAAAATATTATATTTATACCTCAGTGTAATACACCTTGCCTCCAAAATGCAAAGAAACTCATGGATTGCTATGGTGCTTAATGGCACAGTAGCAACTTCTTAACTTTAAAGGGGATATCTTTACATGCTTTAGTCATATAGACTGGAGGTTGGCAAACTACAACCTGCAGGTCAAATCTAGCCTGCCACTTAGTATTTTTAACAACCTGTGAGCACAGCTTGAAGGGATAGTACTGTAAGCCATGGGTACCTACAAAACTTTGGATTGCCAGTGAGTCTTTTGTAGACAGCATACAGTTGGATCATGCATTTTTATCTACCCTATCAATCTCTTTCTTTTGATTGGAGAGTTTAATTCATTTACATTTAAAGCAATTACTGTTAGGGAGAAATTTCTTTCTCCTTTCCTTTTGTGTATATTCTATGGCTATTTTTTTGCTGGTTACCATGGAGATTTCATTTAACATCTTGAAGTTATAACACTCTAAGTTGAATTTATACCAGCTTAACTTCAATAACATACAAAAATTCTGCTTCTTTACAGCTCCATCCCCACCTCTTTTGGTTGTTGATGTCACAAAATTGCATATTTATATATTGTGTGCCCTATCACATAAACTAATAATCCTTTTAAATGTATCAGTCTCTTAAATTATGTAAAACAGGATTCAGATATACTAACAAAAGTTACAGTAATGATAACTATAATTTCCCATGTATTTACCTTTATTTCTCCATACAGCTCCAAGTCATTGTCCAGTGTCTTTTCATTTTTCTCTGAATGATTCCCTTCAGCATTTCTTGCAGGACAGTCTAGTGGTCACAAACTCCTTCACCTTTTGTTTATCTGGGAATGTCTTAATTTCTCTCTCAATTTTAAAGGACAGTTTTGCTGGATATAGGATTCTTGATTGACAGGTTTTTTTTCTTTTAGTTCTTTGACTATATTGACCCACTGTCTTCTGGCCTCCAAAGTTTCTGATGAGAAATCTACTGATATTCTTAATAAATATCCCTTGTGTGTGATGATTCATTTTTGTTCTGCTGCTTTTAAGGTTCTGTCTTTGTATTTGGCTTTTAAAATTTTTATTATGTTTCTCAGCATGGATCTTTTAGTTCATGTTAAAGTTCATTGAGCTTCTTGGATGTTTATATTCACGTCTATCATCAAATTTGTGAAGTTTTCAGCCATTGTTTCTTCAAATATTCTCTTTATCCTTTATTGTCTTCCTCTCTTCTCTTTTTGGGACTCTCATGGTACATATGTGATGGCATCCCACAGGTCCCTTAGGCTCTGTTGGATTTCCTCACCATTTTTCTTACTGTTCCTCAGCCTTGATAATTTCCATTGTCAAGTTTGCTGATTCTTCTGTCTGCTCAAATCTGCCTTTGAATCCCTCTAGTGAATTTTTCATTTTGGTTATTGTACTTTTCAGCATTTTTTTGGTTTCTTTTTAGATTTTCTCTTTATTGATATTTCTATTTTGTTCATACATCATTTTCTTGACTTCCTCTACATATTTCTTTTGTTATTTGAACATCTTTAAAATAATTGTTTTAAAGTATTTGTCTAGCATATCAGCCATTAGGTCTTTCAGAGACAGTTTCTGTAGATTATTCTTTTTCCTTTGAGTAGGTCATACTTTCCTGATTTTTGTATGTGCGTTGCCTGCCACGTGGCTTG
This sequence comes from Aethalodelphis obliquidens, assembly GCF_003676395.1. Classification (NCBI taxonomy): domain Eukaryota; kingdom Metazoa; phylum Chordata; class Mammalia; order Artiodactyla; family Delphinidae; genus Aethalodelphis; species Aethalodelphis obliquidens. Next base: position 3,483,345 of record NW_020838028.1, on the reverse strand, counting down.
GGGTGGTGGTTGAGGTGAAGGGTAGCTTCTACTGTACTAAGAGCTAAAATTGACTGAAATTAACTACAACTTACCATCCAAGTTTTTCCCTGGAAGTTGCAAGTCTTCAGCAGCTCTAGAGTTTCAAAATAGTTACATCTGACAGTGCAATTTTTTTTCTAAGTAGGGAGATATTCCTGGTGTATCATATTGTCATCTTCAGCTAGTACTAGCTTTGAATCAAGGTTTTAGTCAACAGACTAAGTAAATTAAAACTACTTTTAACTGTTTAAAATTGTGCATGGAATCTCTGATAAGTGTTCCTACATGTAAAATTCACCCTGAACTAATGCTTTTTCCTCATTTGTTTAGCATCCTTTTAATCCATTTTCACAACTATGCCCCAGATATTTACTGATGTAAATTAGAATTCTTTGCAATTCTCCTTAAGCTTGATTTTGTAATTTTCCTCCTTTATTAGTTGCCTCTTTTTTTACAAGAGCCGTACTAAGAAGTCATGACAAAATGATAGTCTACACCCTCAAGGAGTTTACATCTGATGTTATTCCTTGTCATTATTTTGAGCTACCTAAATAAATTCCATACCTAAAGGCTGCAAATTGTCAGCCTAAAGCTGTGGTTTTTAAATGAGAAAGGCTTTGTGTCCTAGGAGACATTTGGTAAAGCCTGGAGATACTTTTGGTTGTCACAATTAAGGGTGCTACTATCATCTAGTGAGGAGAAACCAGGGATGTTGCTTAACATCCTAAAATGCACAGGGCAGCTCTTCTCTCCCCAACAATGAAGAATTATACATCCACAAAATCAATTATTCTGAAGTTGAGAAACCTTGATTTTAAAATTGCAATTGGCTGTCTTCACTCCCCTTATCAAGAATATTTTACTGACTGCTTTTTTTCTTTCTGATTTCAAAAATATGGAACACTTCACAAATTTGCTTGTCATCCTTGTGCAGGTGCCATGCTAATCTTCTCTGCATCATTCCAGTTTTAGGATATCTGCTGTTGAAGTGAGCACCTGACTGCCTTTTAATTATCATTCAAAGCATATCTGAGGGAGTTTGATCTCTCTGATTCTTAATGACAAAAGTGCAAATGACATTTTCCTAATCTATACTTTAAGTAGTCCCTCAGTAAACTTCCTCTCTTTAGATTCTATTGGATAGAAGTTAGTTTTAAAATAATCTATTTCACCATAACAATGTGCTTTGACTTCAGGAGAGACATATATATCTTAAAATCATAAGGGCAGATCACTAAATAAACTAATAATTAGTCTTATGTTGAAGCAAAATTTCTCTTAAAAAGTTAATAGTATCAACCTAACATTACTTTTGCATTCTTTATTTTCTTAAAACTATATAAAATACTTACCTAGTGTGTTATTTTACTCACTTAAATGAATGAAAAGAATAAAATCCTTGTTACTATTATTTCATCTTCCTATAGGTGTTTATTAACACTTTAAGTTAATTCCCTTTACACTTAGACTAATACTCATCATCATCTCTATCTTCTGTTTCTATGACTTTCTAACTAATAACCTGTTTAATATTTTTGTGGGTATGCACAAATCAGATGCATAGGTTCATCAGACTGTTGGATTTAAGTTATATATGTCAAGCCCTATTTTAAACCAGACTTAAAGTCCTCATATTCTTCACAAGATCTTTTATATCTTATAATAAAAAAGATAATATTATTACAACTTAAAGAATTTCAAGACTCAGCTCTACCCACCACCAGTCCCTCCCAGCAGGAGACCTGTGCAAGCCTCTTAGATAGGCTTATCCACCAGAGGACAGACAGCAGAAGAAAGAAGAATTACAATCCTGCAGCTTGTGGAACAAAAACTACATTCACAGAAAGATAGACAAGATAAAAAGGCAGATGAAGGAACAAGACAAAACCCCAGAAAAACAACTAAATGAAGTGGAGATAGGCAACCTTCCAGAAAAAGAATTAAGAATAATGATAGTGAATATGATCCACGACCTCATAAAAAGAATGGAGGCAAAGATCGAGAAGATGCAAGAAATGTTTAACAAAGACCTAGAAGAATTAGAGAACAAACAGAGATAAACTATACAATAACTGAAATGAAAACTACACTAGAAGGAATCAACAGCAGAAAAACTGAGGCAGGAGAATGGATAAGTGATCTGGAAGACACAATGGTGTAATTCACTGCTGCAGAACAAAATAAAGAAAAAAGAATGAAAAGAAATGAAGACAGCCTAATAGACCTCTGGGACAACATTAAATGCAACAACATTTGCATTTTAGGGGTTGCAGAAGGAGAAGAGAGAGAGAGAGGACCCAAGAAAATATTTGAAGAGATTATAGTGGAAAATTTTCTTAACATAGAAAAGGAAATAGCCACCCAAGTCCAGGAAGCATGGAGAGTCCCATACAGGATAAACACAAGGAGAAACACACTGAGATACAGTAATCAAATTGGCAAAATTAAAAACAAAAAAAATTATTGAAAGCAGCAAGGGAAAAACAACAAATAACATACAAGGGAAGTCCCATAAGGTTAACAGCTGATTTCTCAGCAGAAACTCGACAAGCCAGAAGGGAGTGGCATGATATATTTAAAGTGATGAAAGGGAAAAATCTACAACCAAGATTACTCTACCCGCCAAGGATCTCATTCAGATTCCATGGAGGAATCAAAAGCTTTACAGACAAGCAAAAGCTAAGAGAATTCAGCATCACCAAACCAACTCTACAACAAATGCTAAAGGAACTTCTCTAAGTGGGAAACACAAGAGAAGAAAAGGACCTGCAAAAACAAACCTGAAACAATTAAGAAAATGGTCATAGGAACATACATATCGATAATTACTTAAACGTGAATGGATTAAATGCTCCAACCAAAAGACACAGGCTTGCTGAATGGATACAAAAACAAGACCTATATATATGCTGTCTACAAGAGACCAACTTCAGACCCAGGGACACATACAGACTGAAAGTTAGGGGATGGAAAAAGATATTCCATGCAAATGGAAATCAAAAGAAAGCTGGAGTAGCAATTCTCAGAGCAGACAAAATAGACTTTAAAATAAAGAATGTTACAAGAGACAAGGAAGGACACTACATAATGATCAAGGGATCAATCCAGGAAGAAGATATAACAATTATAAATATATATGCACCCAACAGAGGAGCACCTCAATACATAAGGAAACTGCTAACAGCTGTAAAAGAGGAAATCGACAGTAACACAGTGCTAGTGGTGGACTTTAACACCTCACTTACACCAATGGAGAGATCATCCAAAATGAAAATAGATAAGGAAACGGAAGCTTTAAATGACAAAATAGACCAGATAGATTTAATTGATCCTTATAGTACGTTCCATCCAAAAACAGCAGATTACACTTTCTTGCCAAGTGAGCATGGAATGTTCTCCAGGATAGATCACATCTTGGGTCACAAATCAAGTCTCAGTAAATTTAAGAAAATTGAAATCATATTAAGTATCTTTTCTGACCACAATGCTATGAGATTAGAAATGAATTACAGGGGAAAAAACGTTAAAAACACAAACACATGGAGGCTAAACACTACGTTACTAAATGACCAAGAGATCACTGAAGAAATCCAAGAGGAAATAAAAAAATACCTGGAGACAAATGACAATCCAAAACCTATGGGTTGCAGAAAAAGCAGTTCTAAGAGGGAAGTTTATAGCTATACAAGTGTACCTCAAGAAACAAGAAAAATCTCAAAAAAATAATCTAACCTTACACATAAAGGAACTAGAGAAAGAAGAACAAACAAAACCCAAAGTTAGCAGAAGGAAAGAAATCATAAAGATCAGAGCAGAAATAAATGATTAGAAACAAAGAAAACAATAGCAAAGATCAATAAAACTAAAAGCTGGTTCTTTGAGAAGTTAAACAAAATTGATAAACCATTGGCCAGACTTATCAAGAAAAAGAGAGAGGGGACTCAAATCAATAAAATTAGAAATGAAAGAGAAGAAGTTACAACAGACACCGCAGAAATACGAAGCATCCTAAGAGACTACTATAAGCAACTCTATGCCAATAAAATGGACAACCTGGAAGAAATGGACAAATTCTTAGAAAGGTATAACCTTCCAAAACTGAACCAGGAAGAAATAGAAAATATGAACAGACCAATCACAAGCAATGAAATTGAAACTGTGATTAGAAATCTTCCAAGAAACAAAAGTCCAGGACCAGATGGCTTCACAGATGAATTCCATCAAACACTTAGAGAAGAGCTAAACACCCATTCTTCTCAAACTCTTCCAAAAATTTTCAGAGGAAGGAACACTCCCAAACTCATTCTATGAGGCCACCATCACTCTAATTCCAAAACCAGACAAAGATACTACAAAAAAAAGAAAATTACAGACTGATATTACTGATGAATATAGATGCAAAAATCCTCAATAAAATACTAGCAAACAGAATCCAACAACACATTAAAAGGATCATACACCATGATCAAGTGGGATTTATCCCAGGGATGCAAGGATTTTTCAATATATGAAAATCAATCAGTGTGATACACCATATTAACAAATTGAAGAAGAAAAACCATATGGTCATCTCAATAGATGCAGAAAAAGCTTTTGACAAAATTCATCACCCATTTATGATAAAAACTCTCCAGAAAGTGAGCATAGAGGGAACCTCCCTCAACATAGTAAAGGGCATTTATGACAAATCCACAGCTAACATCACTCTCAATGATAAAAAAAACTGAAGGCATTTCCTCTAATATCAGGAACAAGACAAGGATGTCCACTCTCACTGCTATTATTCAACGTAGTTTTGGAAGTCCTAGCTTCAGCAATCAGAGAAGAAAATGAAATAAAAGGAATACAAATTGGAAAAGAAGGAGTAAAACTGTCACTGTTTGAAGATGACATGATACTATACATAGAGAATCCTAAAGATGCCACCAGAAAACTACTAGAGCTAACCAATGAATTTTGTAAAGTTGGCAGGATACAAAATTAATGCACAGAAATCTCTTGCATTCCTATACACTAATGATGAAAAATCTGAAAGTTAAATGAAGAAAACACTCCCATATACCACTGCAACAAAAAGAATAAAATACCTAGGACTAAACCTACCTAGGGCGACAAAAGACCTGCATGCAGAAAACTATAAGACACTGATGAAAGAAATTAAAGATGATACCAACAGATGGAGAGATATACCATGTTCTTGGATTGGAAGAATCAATATTGTGGAAATGACTATACTACCCAAAGTAAACTACAGATTCAATGCAATCCTTATCAAATTACCAATGGCATTTTTTAGACAACTAGAACAAAAAATCTTAAAATTTCTATGGAGACACAAAAGACCCCGAATAACAAAAGCAGTCTTGAGGGAAAAAAACGCAGTGGTAGGAAACAGACTCCCTGACTTCAGACTATACTACAAAGCTACAGTAATCAAGACAATATGGTACTGGCACAAAAACAGAAACATAGATCAATGGAACAAGATAGAAAGGCCAGAGATAAACCCATGCACCTATGGTCAACTAATCTATGACAAAGGAGGCAAGGATATACAATAGAGCAAAGACAGTCACTTCAATAAGTCGTGCTGGGAAGACTGGACAGCTATATGTAAAAGAATGAAATTAGAGCACTCCCTAACACCATACACAAAAATAAACTCAAAATGGATTAGAGACCTAAATGTAAGACCAAACCTATAAAACTCTTAGAGGAAAACATAGGAAGAACATTCTTTGGCATAAATCACAGCAAGATCTTTTTTGAGCCACCTCCTAGAGTAATGGAAATAAAAACAAAAATGAAAAAATGGGAACTAATGAAACTTCAAAGCTTTTGCACAGCAAAGGAAACCATAAATAAGATGAAAAAACAACCCTCAGAATGGGAGAAAATATTTGCAAATGAATCAACGGACAAAGGATTAATCTCCAAAATATATAAACAGCTCATGCAGCTCGATATTAAAAAAACAAACAACCCAATCCAAAAATGGGCAGGAGACCTAAATAGACATTTCTCCAAAGAGGACATACAGATGGCCAAGAAGCACATGAAAAGCTGTTCAACATCACTAATTATTAGAGAAATGCAAATCAAAGCTACAGTGAGGTATCACCTCACACCGGTTAGAGTGGGTATCATCAGGAAATCTACAAACATCAAATGCTGCAGAGGGTGTGGAGAAAAGGAAACCCTCTTGCACTGTTGGTGGGAATGTAAATTGATACAGCCACTATGGAGAACAGTATGGAGGTTCCTTAAAAAGCTAAAAATAGAAATACTGTATGATCCAGCAATCCTACTACTGGGCATATACCCAGAGAAAATCACAATTCAAAAAGACACGTGCACCCCAATGTTCATTGCAGCACTATTTACAATAGCCAGGTCATGGAAGCAACTTAAATGCCCATCGACAGACGAACGGATGAAGAAGATGTGGTACGTATATACAATGGAATATTACTCAGCCATAAAAAGGAACAAAATTGTGTCATTTGTTGAGATGTGGATGGATCTAGAGACTGTCATTACAGAGTGAAGTAAGTCAGAAAGATAAAAACAAATATCGTGTATTAACGCATATACGTGGAACCTAGAAAAATGGTACAGATGAACCGGTATTCAGGGCAGAAATTGAGACACAGATGTAGAGAACAAACGTGTGGACACCAAGGGGGGAAAGCCGTGGGGTGGTGGGGGTGGTGGTGTGATGAATTGGGCGATTGGTATTGACATATATACACTGATGTGTATAAAATTGATGGCTAATAAGAACCTGCTGTATATAAAAAAAGAATTTCAAGATTAACTTTAGTCAAATCCTCCTTAAAAGATTTATTTCCTCAAATGAAGAAAGAAAGAAATTAAATAAAATTATGATGCTCTCTGGGAAAACTTAGTGCTGAAAATGTGTCAATGGATTAATGGTTGCTCCAGAGGAAGGTGTAATTCACATTCCGAGAGGAGCAGCTGTTCCATGATAAATGTACTCAGATTACACTTCAGGTTTTTGATACCAGACAGCACACCTGATTGACATCTAGCAAGAGTTGCTTTTGTTTCTTACTATTCCCTAGAATGGAGCTAGTTATATTAAACTTAAGAGCCTGATCGTTATTCTCTTCACATAGCAGTGGTATTTCGGCTAGTATTAATTTTGTTGTTAAAGATACAGCTGTTGTAGAAAATATTTTGAATTTTAGTACCATCTGGTGCGCTGAAGGAAGAAGTAATGCTGTAAACATTGGCATCGATCCACTTTCTAAGTGGGTAATACTAGTGCTTTGAAAAAGGGGCTGTCAAAATGAGAGATGAGAGAGTCATTAATCTGAACTGTTTTCATCTTTGTATCTCACTACAAATACTGCAGTACACCAATTAAAATAAACATATTGTATGTGTGCGTGTTAAAAATCCTTCAGAGTAGTTTATCACTTACATGTAACATTGACATTATTAACAGTTCATGTCCAGAAATTTAAATGTCACAATAAAATAATAAAAACTGAAATGGTAACTATCAGTGAGGAGAAGAAGATGTGTCAGGTTGGCCTACAATTGTTAAAAGAGGCAATAAATTGGTACTCAGAGTTAAATTGGTTTTCCCCTCCATCATTCATTATCATCAGATACTTCTTCAGATGTCCACTGAATTCTCATTTTCCCCACAAAACAGGTATTGATTTAGTATGAACTAAAAACATGCAATTACTTATGACATAATTTATTTTGCTTCAAAGAGTTGGGATCTTTTTTTACAAAGATTGTTTTCAGCACCTGAAAGTTCCCCAGAGATCAGAATTAGTATAAATAAGATAGTCAAGTAATTTGCTTAGGACACAAGTCTAAATAGGGTACTAAAACTTCATTGGGGCATAATACATAAAATAAAATGAAGACAATGTATATATCAGAAGTCCTTATAAGTGGCAGAAGAAACTTTTGATAGGACAGACTGGGTGTAGGGTGAGGAACATTCTTAAGGCGCTTGCTTAAATAATAGGTTACTATTAATGTTAATTTTAAAACAAGTGTATTGGATTTGCTTACAAAGTGAGATATGATGTGGGGATCCAAGGCTGAATTTTTAGAAAGAACATCTTGAATGATAGTGGTTTACTTCTGTTCATTCCCCATGCAACTTTCATTCCCTTCTCCAAATAAATGGTAAAAACATACCTAGAAAGTGTCTTCTTGAACAAGCACAAAATGATTAGCTTCCCAGGGCACTTACAGATTTCATAATAACCCTGAGTCAGAGAGATATTCCATAAATTGTAAAGTTATACTTCAAGTTCTTATAGGCTAAGGGGTACACTTGAGGTTTAAAGTGCTATGGAGTTTCAGAATAGGCAGACTTCTTTATAGTTGGTCAAATGGGCTGAATGAAGGAAAAAGCATCCTGGAAGGATAAGCATTTTAGCTAAACCTTAAGAGGATTTCAGTCATTGATCTTAATGAGATGTCCAGGCAGAAGGAAAATATGAATTTTCAAACAAAAGGAAATTCAGAATGTTTGTGTAGCAGCAGGTAGTCTAATGTTGAGCTACGAACACCTTGCAGGAGAATAATGTGATGTAAGATTGTAAGGATTGAATGTAAACAGGACATGGAAGAGCTTAAATGGTGAGTGTGACTATTTATTGGGAAACTTCCAAAATTTTTTGAGACAGTATACAGCAACATGGCCATGGGCGGAAGGACAGATGTTGGCAGATGATAATGAGAGAGTAGAAGTGGGTTACACAGTCTAGGTGGCTACTGCAGTGATTTAAAGTTGCTGATGGTTAAGAGTTGATGGAGATGTGAATAAAAATAAATGAAAATGGAAAGACAGAGACAAATATAAGCAAATTTTAGAGATAGAAGCAATAAGACAGCAACAGAGCAGATGTTAGAATTCTAGTGAGATGAGGAATTCAAAGAATGATGGAACATCTACAACATGAATTGGAATAAAGCAATCAGGAAATAAAGATGCCATGGAAAAAATGAGGGGGTGATGATATGAGTAGAGTTTGGTACGTATTAAGTTGATTTTAATATGATTTAACATCATTCCCTTCTTTGTAGCATATCATGAAAGAGGGGCACCTTTGTGAAATAATAATAACTATAATTTATTGAACAGCTATAATTCATCAATTATAATGTAAGATGTTTCACATATGAAGCCCTCCTAAAACCAAAACAACTCTGGAATATAAGTGTTCATTCATCCCCACTTTAAGATGATGAAACTGAAATTCCGATAGGTTACATTATCTGATCAAGGTGACATAACTGATAAGGAGGGCATGTGGAATTTGAATCTACGTCTGTCTGACTTTATTAAACAGAAGAATGAAAATACAATGGAAAGAAAATAGCCTTGGGAGACTAACAGGGGAATATTTGACTTTAGAAAGGGGGTTTTTATCTCTCTAAGGTAGAAAAGGAAATAAGAGAGAAATGAGAGACTGAGCAATTCTTTTTTTTTTTTTTAACATCTTTATTGGGGTATAATTGCTTTACAATGGTGTGTTAGTTTCTGCTTTATAACAAAGTGAATCAGTTATACATATACATATGTTCCCATATCTCTTCCCTCTTGCGTCTCCCTCCCTCCCACCCTCCCTAGAGACTGAGCAATCCTATACAGTGTAGATAGCACATGATGTAGTCTTCTGATTGATGACCAGGAAATTGTTAAAGTTGTAATTGTAGGACACACTTGATTTCAGAAACATTAAATCCTGAAATAATAGGCATCTTAGAATTGAAACTATATTGTGTCAAACTATTTTATGAAACTATACTATATGAGCTTGTTTATTATTTTAAGACTGATATTGTCTATGACTAGAAGGAAGCTTCCTTCTGTTCCTTACTTAATAGACTTTTTTTTCATTTTTGTTGCTTTTAAATAGAAAGAGATGCTGGATAAAATTAAATAATTCTCTTACAGCTAAGCATGTGTTTATTATTTTCTTCTTTTACTTCTCCAATTCTGCCACCCACTTACAGTCAATCAATCTTCAAGGCTTCCCCATTTTACTTCCTCCTAGATTATTTCCTAAAACTCTCCATTTTTCCCATCTCCAGTGCTGTCATCCTTCCTAGTCTTGAACACAGTCTTGCTGTTTTACAAACTACTCTCTACACTGAAGCCCTTGTGATTATTTAAAAGTGTAAAATCTCTCTCCTATTTAAAACTCTTCAATAGATTCTCACTGTGCTTTAGATAAAGACCAAATTTTTTTAAATGATCCAGATTAAAGTCTGTGTGAGCTGGGCTCTGCCTGTATTTTCAGAGTCGGGTGCAGACAGTCGGTATCTCAGAGTCATGTTGCCTTTGTGGCTGTCTTTCCTATTCAGAATCATGAAGATTGGATATAATCATGGGCTGCAAAAACAATACAATTACTGTCGATTTACCCTGGATTTTTGACACGTTGTTTCCTCTTTACTTCCTAGAGGCAACGCCAGTTTTGGTCTTTAAAATGTACATTCATAGAAGTTTCGATTAGAAGTGAAGGGAAAGAGTTAGAATTGGGAATTGGAGCCATGAACCAGCATTTCTGACTTTCCATATTAAACTAGAAATCATTGTTTCAAAGGTCTGTTGTAGGTTTACGTGTTTGGTGAATATGCATTAAATAGCACTCAGAGAAAAATTGAGGCAATGATTTCATGGGAGTTAACTTTCTTCTCTCACCACACTTCTCTTTTTGGGGTTTATTTGAGTGTCAGATTCAAAGTACACAGACTGGAGATAATCATATTCCAGAAACAAGCCAACATAGAGGTTATACTCATCTAAGACCTGTATTCTGTATACATCAGACTTTAGAGCTCGGTTGTATGAACGAGGATGTTATACATTCAGGTTATTACGTCTTATTATACAACTTACATATAACTTGAACTCAAAACATAAAAGCATCTCATTTTTTATGTGGAAATATTTACAATCTGTACAACCCAAGACATTTACTTTGTTCTATGTTCAAACTATATTCTGAGGTTTAAAATCACCAGAACACAAACTATGTTAGAGAAACATAACTGAGAAACCAAATGTAAGGCATCAGGAGAATGGGACTAGAACAATTTGACCAAACCTTAAACATTTTTTGGAGAGAAACACAACACTGAATTGAATTTGCCAGAAGAAGGTGAGGTAACTAATTAATTAGACAACACTCTCTCAAGAAAGCCACCACCTTCATGCTGTCCAGGTTGGGCAGGGCTTTTCTTTGCAATGACACTTCTGATAACACACAATTTCCCAAACTCCCTCCTTCTCCCCAGAAACATATGTGTTTTGTGCTCCATTCATTCTAGATGACTGTCAACTAATCTTTTAAACTAAGCAATACAAACATTTAAACTGGCTCTAAAAGGTTAATGTTATTCCTCCCATTAGGGCTGAACTGCCATAACTCAAAGAAGTTACTCTAATGGTGCTTATTATAGACACCAAGGCAGGCCAGAGAGCGATTAGGGGTCTTCAATCTATCGGTGCCCCTTAAATCATACACATAAGCAATTGCTTAGGCAGGCTATGGAAAGTCACCCAGACCTTTTTGTTCAAAACTCTATTGAACACTAGGTGCCTATCTTTGGGTGAGTGCATGTACTGGAGATAGAGAGCATTGTTCCAGAGGATAGGCCAGCTAACATGCTGTCCTACCCAGGACCAGAAGAATGTACTACTGCTGATATTGCATGATTTAGGGGGAACTATGGAAATTTCTTCTCCTACTGGCCCGAAACATACCAATGACAACCCAACCTCCTTCCCCCACTTGTTTGTAACTGAATATCAAATTCTAGAACTGAAGTTTTATTAAATGTCTTCTTCGCAATGAAAATTCAAATCCAAATCTTACATTTGTAAACACCTGGGAAGACAACACATTAGATTACCAACAACAGAGTAGTATCGTGAGAAAATTAGGTATCTAGAAAGCAGGTTAGAATATGCAGGGTATGTCTCTATTTTCCTACCTGAAGTATTTCTCCTCTGCCTAAACTTTGAGGCCAATATAAAATGAAATGTCCTCAGATCCTTGGAGTTATCAGAGATCCTCAGAGAACAAAGAAGAGCTGTATGTGGTGTGTGTGTGTGTGTGTGTGTGTGTGTGTGTGTGTGTGTGTGTGTGTGTGTATGTGTGTGTGATGCACAGAGAGGAAGAGGAGGCAAGGGACAGCCTACACATATTTGAATTTTGCTATCTGCCAAATCACTCTGCCTCTTAATACCACAGAAACAAGAGCTACCTCTAGAAAGTCCATATAGAAGATCTTCTAACTATCTTAAGAAGCCTCAGCCAGGGGCCCAGAGACAGGAAAATAAATATAATAGTTTAAGTGCAGTTAGTTTCATGCAGAAACATCAGCTTAACAGGGACAAGACATGAAACAGACCTATGGTTCAAACATACCACTGAGTATCCAGACGATTTCCTGTAATGAGCTTCTTGGATATAAATAGCATAGTAATACAAATATACATACTTTTTACTAACACCACTTTAACTCTTTCTGGACTCAGCTTTGTAATAAATCTGAAAATGCAATGCATTTGGTTAAGGAGAGTTACTTTTGGAAGCTTAATGAGCATGATGGCTAACGGGGACAATGCTTTAAAATTCCATTTAGGGACAAAATAATATTAAAAAGAATGTGCTTTTTTTAAATTAATAATCCCTCATTTTTTTTTTGTATTTTACACATAGACAAATCCTTCAGAAATTATTTACTAAAAAAAGGCAACCAACAGTTAGCTAACAATTTGATTACCATTCTTAACCAGATTAAGCTGATCTTATTTAATAAACACATCATTAGTTTAATCATGATAATGAGTGACTGCAATGGTCTTTTGAATATTTACTAGGAAATTTAGAAAATTATTAGATGATGTAAAAAGACAATTTTAAAAGTTTCCATTTAAAACACAGAAAAATATTGTTACCATTTTGATGTATTTTCTTCTAGAATTTTTCTCATGTGTTTGACTGTACAGTTGGTATTCTGATTGTAGCTGTTTCTTTTTGACTTGCAATCCTCCTAAATTTAACAAATAGATTTTTTTAATTTTATGAGACAATTGGGGAAATTTCATCACTAAAAATATATTTGATCATATTTAGTAAATAATTGTTCATTTTTAACATAATAATGTTATTGAAATTATGTACAAGAGATAAAAAGTGAATGTTAGTAGTTGGATGGTATGATGCCTTGGATTTGCTTTAAAATAATCCAGAGTGGGATGACGTGATATAGGCTAGGAGTTAACAGTTACTGAAGATGAATGACAGGTACATGGAGGTTTATGACAGTATTCAATGGAAAGTTTAAAATATTTAAGTAATAGGCTATGATTTGTGATACTATATGTTTTATATAAATATATTGGCATATATATATTCATAAACACCTTGGTTTAACTTTAGTAACTATATAACTTAAAATTTCTGTACTCATTTATTTTTAAGCCAGTTTAACTTGTTAAAAGCTGAAATGGGTGTGTCATGTCACTCACACAACTCTGTTTGGTTAATTTTTTTCTAAGGTTTTTTGCTGTTTGTTTTCCTTTATCCTGAAGTTAACTTATTCATTCTGTTAATATATGTCATTGTTCTTTTTTCATTTATGTGTATACATTTTATTGATGTCTCTCTAGTCCTGCTTAAGTTTTTTGCTTTACATTCTAACTTCCACATGTTTTTCATTATTTGTCCTTGCTTGATAATTCTTGAGCATCCATCATTGTTCTGATTGTTGTTGTTTAACATTCTCTGACACTTTGTCTTTAGAAAATCTGCTTAAGAAGCATATATTGGATTGGCCAAAAAGTTCGTTCGAGTTTTTCCGTATGATGGCACAGAAAATCCTGAGCGAACTTTTTGGCCAACCCAAATAGCTGTTGTTGTTGTTGTTGTTCTTTGAAAAAAATGAATATCTTTTTATTTAATTGAGGAATAAAATTGATTTTCTCTCAAATTCTAAATGTAGGTCTCATCTTGAGTTTTCTTTTTTCTCATTGGTATATATGTGTGGATGCATACACACTCACACATACAAATACATACACACAATTATATTTTCCTTCAAACTCTGCAGAAATTTGGTAGTTATATAAACTTCTTCTAGTTCTACTAGTAATAAAATTTAAGTACTATAAAAACATTTTTAAATCTTGTTTTTTATAAATTTGAAAGCCAGGAATGAAAAGGTTTGGGTTAATTCTACCCTATATAAGATGAGAAATCCAACATATATTTTTCTCCCTGTCCACACCCTACCCATTACTATTCTTTGTTAATGTAACATAAGCTTTGCTTTCAAAATATTTTTATTAAATTGTTTACACAAGACAGCTTCTCTTTCATGTTGTTTTGACTTATAATTCACTTCTGTAGAATTCACAATAACAAAAATATTTAGATAACATGTTTTATTGATTTAATGTTCATCTGTAATTTTACATTATGGCATATATATCTTCTATATGAAACATTATAGTGTGTATATTGTAAAACATTATAAAACACAGAATTCCAATCTCACCTTATATTGTTTATTTCTAAATCTATAGTACTAGTAGAATTTGTTTTCTTCAAATGATCCTATGAGAAACTATGAGAGGAAGGAACACTTCCTTACTCAAACTACAAGGCCAAAATACCCTGATACCAATACCATTCAAAGACATTACAGAAAAGAAAGCTACAGACCAATACACTTTTTGAATTTAACTGCAAAATTCTTAAGAAAATGTTGCAAATAGAATCCAGAATAAGTTTTAACATTACTAAGTAGGGTTCATCCCAGGGATAGTTTTATAGGTTGATAAAGAATCAATGCAATTTAACATTTTAACAAACTAAAGAAGAAGAAAAAAAATATATGTATTATCTTCTAAGTAAATGTGGGAAAACCTTTTTGCAAAATTCAGCACTCATTCATGATACAAAATCTCAGTAAACTAAGAATACAAGGAACTTCCTCAACTTGATAAATGCCATCAAACATAAATCCACAGCATCATACTTAATGGTTTTTTTCTATAATCAGGAACAAATCAAGGAAGTTAGCTCTTAGCCTTTTCACTCAATATTGTACTGGAATTCCTAGATGGGTTGGGAAAGTAGCAGTAAAACTATTTTTGTTCAAAAACAATATAATCATCTATGTAGAAAATCCTAAGGAAATCACCAAAAGAAACCCATTAGTAATAGTAAGAGAGTTTAGCAAGTTCATAGAATGTAAAATTAATATAAAACCCTTTTTATTTCTAGGTACTAGCAAAAATCGGAAATTACAAATTTTAAATACCCTTTAGAACAGCATCAATAATATGAAATGTGTAGGAATAATTTAACAGAATATGTGTAAGACCTGTATACAGTACATGATAAAATATCACGGAGACAAGTTAAAGATCTAAATAAATGGACAGATCATGTACATGGATTGGAAGACTTGATATTGTTATGATGCCATTTATCTCTATTTTGATCTATGGATTCAATTTAATTCCAGCCAGACTCCCAGAAAGCTATATTATAAAATTTGAAAATTACATCTAAAATACATAGGGAAGGAAGTATGTCAATTAAGATGGTGGACTAGGAAGACACAAAACTCCCCTCACAAACACATTGGAAATACATCTACACGTGGAACAATTCTCATTGAAAACTTAACAGTAGACTGGCAAAAAGACTCCTGTACAACCAAAGCTGTAAGAAAATCCACATGGAATTGTGTAGGAGGGGAAGAAAAGCCATTGGATCAAGACCTGTGCCCCTGGGAGAGGACTCAGAGGAAAAGGGAGATTATACAGGTAGCGATTCTCCTTGGGGATGCAGCAGTTTGAGACAAATATTGGGATCCCCAGCTCTGTGGTCTGACACAAGGAAGATGAGCCTAGTTGGTGGGTTAGAGAGCTTGTGGAACTAACAGGAGGAATATGGGAAGCCAGGACTCCACTCGTGAAGAGGGCACATATCCTTGCTTGCTCCCAAAGAAGGGTGGAGGGGGCAGATTGAAAATTGCATTAGTGGCTGGTAGGTTTCCCACAACTTCCCAGGGTGGGCCTCTCCTGAGCCAAGTGAATGCTCGAGCTCCACTTGGGAGCATGGCTGTGAGACACAGAAGCAGGTCAGACCCAAAGTGTTACCTGAGCAGCATGGGGGAAACCATTACTGGCAATTACACGTACAGTGCATCAGAAACATTCCAGATGGCTGACTGAGAACCACAACAGCCCGTGTCATGACACACAAAGAGTGCGCACACCAGCCCCTCTTGCTTCAGCACTGCTCCCCTCTGGGATGAAGATGCCAATTCTGGTGGGGGAGAACACACTCTTAAAGGGAACAGACCTGGCTCAGACCCAAACCTCATGGCTTCTGCTTCAGAACCTTGAGACCCACCTCTGCCCCCAATAGGGCAGTCATGGCCACTAAGCAGAGGAAAAGCTCCAGCTCATACCTGCCTCTGACCTTAGCCCCTGCTTCTCCAGACCTACCTCCCACCAAGGCAATAGCTGGCAGCACACCCTGAGGAAAAATGTGACTTGCCTTAGCGTCAAATCCAGCTCTCCCACTGAAGCCACTGGGCACACAGAGACTGTATACGGATGCTCCCACATAAGGACACAACTTCAGACTGTCATAAGAAACTGTTTCACTTAATTTCACAAAGAAGAGAAAGTTAAGCAAAATGAGAAGACAGAGAAATTTGTCTCAATTGAAAGAGCAAGAGAACTCCTGAAAAAACAACTAATAAAAAAGAAGTAAACAGTTTACCAGATAAAGAATTCAAAGCATTAGTAGTAAGAATGCTAACTGAATTAAGGAAAAGAATAGATGAACACAGTGATAATTTTAACAAGGAACTAGAAAATATCTTTTAAAAGATCCAGTCAGAACTGAAGAATACAAAAACTGACATGAAAAACACACTAGAAGGAATTAATAGCAGACTAGGTGATATAGAACACATAAGTGATCTGAAAGATAAAATAATGGAAATCACCCAATCAGATCAGAGAAAGGAAAACAAATTTTAAAAATGAGAACATTTTAAGGGACCTGTGGGACATTAAGCAAACCAACATTCATATTATAAGGGGTCCCAGAAGGAGAAGAGGGAGAGATGAAGGTTGAAAATGTACTTGATAAAATTATGGATGAAAACTTCCCAAACTTGAAGAAGGAAACATATTCATGTACAGGAGGCACAGAAGGCCCCAAACAAGATGAACCCAGACCCACACCAAGACATATCATAATTAAAATGGCAAAAGTTAAAGAGAGAATTCTAAAGGCAGCAAGAAAAAAACAAAGAGTCATATTCAAGGAAACCACCACAAGGCTATCAGCTGACTTCTTTGCAGAAACTTTGCAGGCTGAAGGGAGTGGCATGATATATTCAAAGTGCTGAAAGGGAAAACCTGGAACCTAGGATACTCTACCAGGCAGGATTATCATTTAGAATTTAAGAAAAGAGAAAGAAATTCTCAGACAATCAAAAACTAAAAAAGTTCATCAACTAAACCTACCCTAAAAGAAGAAAAGGAACTTCTCTAAGTGGGAAAGAAAAGGTTAAAACAAGAGATGAGAATCTAGAGCAAAGGAAAAAAATCCCACTACTGAAGACAAATACATAGTAAAGGCTGAGGATCAACCACATAAATAAGCAAGTATGAATATCAAAAGACAAAAAAATGGTAAAATCAACTATAAGTACATTAATCAGTAAAGAGATAAACAATATGTTGTAAAATATGACATAAAACAATGCAAAATGTGGAGGAGGGGAGTATAAAATATAGATCTCTTAGAATGCACTTGAACTTGCAGAACTACCTGTTTAAAACAAGTAGATATAGTTATACGTCAACATATATAAACCCCACGGTAACCACAAATCAAAAACCTACAAAAGATACACAAAAACTGGAGATAAGGGAACACAAGCATGACACTATAGAAAATCATCAAACCACAAAGAGAAAAACAAAAAAAAAGAAAAAAACACAGAAGAACTACAAAAACAAACAAGAAAACAAGTAGTGAAATGGCAATAACTACATACCTATCAATAATTACTTTAAATGTCAATGAACTAAATGCTCCAATCTAAAGATATAGGCTGATTGAATTAAAAAAAAAACCAAGATCGATCTATATATTGCTTACAAGACACGCATGTCAGAGGTAAAGACACATGCAGGCTGAACATGAGGGGATGGAAAAAAATATTTCATGCAAATGGAAACAAGAAAGCAGGAGTAGCAATACTCATATCAAACAAAATAGACTTTAAAACAAAGGTTATAACAAAAGACAAAGAAAGGCATTATATAATGATAAAGGGATCAATACAAGAAGAAGATATTACATTCATTAACATATATGCACCCAATATAGGAGCACCTAAATATATAAAGCAAATATTAACAGACATAAAGGGAGAAATTGACAATAATACAATAATAATAGGGGACTTTAATACCTCACTTAATTCAGACATAAAATCAATAAGGAAACAGTGTGGTCTTAAATGATACAAATGATAAGTCCAAATGATTATTGGACTTAATAGATATCTACAGGACATTACATCCAAAAACGGCAGAATACACATTCTTTTCAAGTGCACATGGAACATTCTCCAGGATAGATAACATACTAGACCACAAAACAAGTCTCAAAATTTATAATTTTTTCTAACCACAACAGTATGAAACTAGAAATCAACTACAGAAAGAAAAAAATGGGAAAAAAACCAAACGTGGAGATTAAACAACATGCCCCTAAAAAATCAGTGGGTCAATAAAGAAATCAAAGAAGAAATCAGAAAATACCCCAAGACAAATGAAAATGGAAACACAACTTTCCGAAATCTATGGGATATAGCAAAAGCAGTTCTAAGATGGAAGTTTATAGCTATAGAGGCCTACCTCAAGAAACAAACAAACGAAAATCTCAAATAAGCAACCTAACTTAACATTTAAAAGAAGTGGAAAAAGAAGAACAAACAAAGCCCAATAGGCAGAAGGAAGGAAGTAATAAAGATCAGAGAGGAAATAAATAAAATAAAGACCAAAAGAACACAATAGATTAGATTAATGAAACAAAAAGCTGTTTTTTTAAAAGATAAAAAAAAAAATGATAAACCTTTAGCCAGGCTCATTAAGAAGAAAAGAGAGAGGACTCAAATAAACAAAATAAGAAATGAAAGAGGAAAAATAACAATCAGTAGCACAGAGATGCAAAAAATTATGAGAATACTATGAACAGATATAAGCCAACAAATTGGACAACCTATAAGAAATGGACAAATTTCTAGAAACATACAATCTGCCAAGACTGAATCAGGAAGAAATCATACCAAAAAGAACAAAATATCTAGGAATAAACTTAACCAAAGAGGTGAAATACTTATACTCTGAAAATTATAAAACATTGATGAATGAAATTGAAGATGATACAAAGAAGTGAAAAGATAGCCCTTGCTCTTGGATTGGAAGAATTAATATTGTTAAAATGGCCATACTATCCAAAGAAGTCTACACATTTAATGCAATACTCATGACATTTTTCACAGAACTAGAACAAATAATCCTAAAATTTATGTGAAATCATCAAAGACCCCAATTGCCAAAGCTATCTTGAGCAAAAAGAAAGAAGCTGAAGGTATCACACTCCCTGACATCAGACTATACTACAAAGCTACAGTAATCAAAACAATATGGTCCTGCACAAGAACAGACACATAGATCAATAGAATGGAATAGAGAACCCAGAAAAAATCCCACACTTATGGACAATTAAACTTCAATAATAAAAGCAAGAATATACAATGGAGAAGACAGCCTCTTCAATAAGTGGTGCTGAGAAAACTAAAAAACTAAATGTAAAAGAATGAGTTAGGGCTTCCCTGGTGGTGCAGTGGTTGAGAGTCCACCTGCCGATGGAGGGGACACGGGTTCGTGCCCCGGTCTGGGAAGATCCCACATGCCGTGGAGCAGCTGGGTCTGTGAGCCACAGCCACTGAACCTGCACGTCCGGAGCCTGTGCTCCGCAACGGGAGAGGCCACAACAGAGAGAGGCCTATGTACCGCAAAAAAAAAAAAAAAAAAAGAATGAGTTACAACCATTCTTCACATCATATACAAAAATAAACTCAAAATGGGTTAAAGACTTAAAAGTGAGACATGAAACCATAAAACTTCTAGAAGAGAACATAGGCAGAACACTTTGACATAAATTGTGACAATAATTTTTTGGATCTGTCTCCTAAGGAAAAAGGAAAAAAAGCAAAAATAAACAAATAGGACCTAATTAAACTTAAAAGCTTTTTCACAGCAAAGGAGACCATCAATAAAATGAAAAAACAGCCTATTGAATGGCAGAAAATGTTTGCAACTAATATGACCAATAAGGGATTAATATCTAAAATATATAAACAGCTTATACAGCTCAACATCAAAAAAAAAAAAAAAACAATTTAAAAATGGGCAGAAGATCTGAATAGACATTTTTCCAAAGGAGACATACAGATGGCCAACAGGCACATGAGAAGGTGCTCAATATTGCTAATTATCAGAGAAATGCAAATTAAAACCACAAACAGATATCATCTTACACCTGTCAAAATGGTTATCATCAAAAAACCACAGGAGCTTTCCTGGTGGCACAGTGGTTGAGAGTCTGCCTGCCGATGCAGGGGACACGGGTTCGTGCCCCGGTCCGGGAAGATCCCACATGCCACCAAGTGGCTGGGCCTATGAGCTATGGCCACTGAGCCTGCGCATCCAGAGCCTGTGCTCCGCAACAGGAGAGGACACAACTGTGAGAGGCCCGCGTACCGCCAAAAAAAAAACAAAAAACCCACAAATAACAAATGTTGGCGAGGATGTGGAGAAAAGGGAATCTTTGTTCACTTTTGGTGGAAATGTAAGTTACTGCAGCCAATATGAAAAACAGTAGGAAGGTTGCTCAAAAAACTAAAAATAGAACTGCCATATGATCTAGCAATTCCACTTCTGTGTATATAACTGAAGAGAACAAAACACTAATTTGAAAAGACACATGGACCCCAATGTCATAGCAGCATTATCTACATGGAAGCCAAGATAGGGAAGCAACATAAATGTACATCAGCAGATGAATGGATAAAGAAAACATAACATATATATATATATATATGTGTGTATAAATGTATATAAAATGGAATACTACTCAGCCATGAAAAAGAATGGAATTTGCAACAACGTGGATGGTTCTAGAGAGTATTATGCTTAATGAAATAAGTCAGAGAAAGACAAATATGCTACATTATTATTTGTATGTGGAATCTTAAAAATAAAACAAAAAATGTATGTAACAAAGCAGAAATAGACTCACAGATAAAGAAAACAAACTAGTGGTTACCACTAGGGAAGGGAAAGTGGGGAAGTGCAAGATAGGGATATGAACTTAGGAGATACAAAGTCCTATGCATAAAGCAAATAATCAACAGGATATATTATACAACATAGAGAAATATAGCCATTATTTTACACTAACTTTAAATAGAGTATAATTATAAAAATATTGAATTATTATGTTATACACCTGAAACTAATATAATATTGTAAATCAACTGTACTTCAATATAAATTCATGCATACATACATACATACAGAGGGAAGTGTGAAGAACATAGGATAGCTCTTTTTCAAACAATTTTGAAAAAGAAAAACAAAGTTAGAGAGTGAATGTTGAAAATATTTAGGGTACAGTGTGAGTATAATGAACAGAGATGGGATTTTACCTTAGCCCATTCCCCATTTCACTAGGTAACTCAATAAACATTTAGTGATCTGTTGATTCAGTTCAAATGCCGTTGACTGAGTCTATGCCCTATTGCTGAGTACTGCCCGTGTGTTACTTAGAGGAATATGCCCCATCAGCACTCTTTTTTTTTTTTTTTGCGGTACGCGGGCCTCTCACTGCTGCGGCCTCTCCCGTTGCGGAGCACAGGCTCCGGACGCGCAGGCTCAGCGGCCACGGCTCACGGGCCCAGCCGCTCCGCGGCATGTGGGTTCTCCCGGACCGGGGCACGAACCCGTGTCCCCTGCATCGGCAGGCAGACTCTCAACCACTGCGCCACCAGGGAAGCCCAGAACTCATTTTTTGTAAATATTTCACTTTCTCTGAAATAGTTATTGAACATGTCACCCTTATTACCTCTCATTTCATAGGACAGAATTAACAGGAGAGTGAAAATGGGAATAAGACTCAAGATGGTTGTTTTACTCTGGGATGTAGACATCTGTTTGCCTTGGCTTTTCGTAGGCAGCAGTTGGCTATAATGATAATGTTTTGTTCAGTTGACATTATCTCGCAGTTCCCTTCCTTGGAGAGAGTGTCGTGGGCATCGCTCTGCTGCCTCAGACTCTTCCGTCCAGCCTCCTGGTCTCCAGCTGCTGTGGCCTTAGCACTCTCCTTTGACCACTTGTTCCCAGTTCTCCCCTTCTTTTCCCTCCCTGCTCAGGTGTATTTCATCCACAGACCATTTACTGTTGAGTCTGACAACTATTTTTTTCCTGAGAAAAATCTAAGTGCTTTTCTTTCTATGAAATGATTTTCACAGATTAATTGCTTCCTCTTTTATTATGAAGTTTCTTGAAATGTCAAATGTATTGAAGACCATAAGCTCTTTAACTTCCTTCTGTCTCAGGGAAATAAGATTCCCAGCAAACTGCAGGCTTCCTCTACCTGCTCTCTGCTCTGACAAAACGATTAACTTTTCTCAAGTAGATGAGTGATGATTCAGCAATTCCTACAGAAAGTAAGACACCAGTCTTTTTAAAAATCCACATTTAGCCATAAAATTTTTTCACCTTCCTCACGAATATGATATAGAAAGACATTTTTGAAACTATCTTTCTTTCTTGCTTCAAGTGAAATTGTGAATCACAAAATTTATTTGTATATTTCTAACTGGTAACTAAAGTTAAATACGCGCACACACACACACACACACACACACACACACACACATACACTTATATCCAATATGAATAGCTTCATACTTTTAGTTATAAGTACAATCACAGTCCTTTTATTTTTAAATTTCTTTGGTCCTTATATGCCCCATTAGCAGGAAGTCCAGTATTGTACCCGCTTGTTAATTGTCTAAAAACTCTAGAGGCTATTGTAAAAGGCTCACTTCATTTTACTGACAACAAGACCACAGCAATCTGAGCAAGCCACCATTTCTTTATTTCTCACTACCATGTGCTGTTTTATTCTCCTAGACATCCTGACAGACAGTACTTGTCTACTGCTGTGAGGGATGATTCCATTTCCTTGTAAATTCGTAAAGGGTGCCCCACACATGAGCTCCCAAGTTGCAGATTTTAGCACTCACCTCTTTCAGTTCAAATTTGCAGCAGCTCCCACTCATGGGAAATAGAATCCTCATACTCCTTTTCTTTCTGGCAACCACACGCATTCCACTGGGGCCATCCCTCATTCCCAGAACTATTAGAACTCCTCTTCAAAGGGACACTGCCTTCATCAACCCCCAAGTTATTTCCTGCCCTTCCTTGCACCTTGGTATCACTGGTAGCTTTTCTCTTTGAGAAGGAAGCATACGCATGCACACACACACACACACACACACAAACACACACACACACACATTTAATTTCTGGTGGGGCAATGCCTTTGATGGGCTATCTCATTCTTAGAAACTTATATGGCATTATATAAGTATGTATTTGCATATTTACATACATATGTATAATATAATGTATTTGTATGTATGTGTATGTGTGCTGGTTTGAGCTCATTATTTGACTAGAAAATACCCATTAATTGAGTACCTATTATGTACCAGACACTGGATACAAAGATTAATAGGGTGCAATATAATCTCTCTCTTCAAGAAACTAGAAAATTAAATAAAAAAGCAATTATGATATTGTATGGTAAGTACTGTTTCAGAGTTATGCATGCAATATAGATATACTGGGCAACATTCAAGGATGAATTTTACAATGGAGGAGGAAATTCAATAGAATTATGTAGCTATCAGCAGATTGTACTCCATAATTAGGGCGGAAATACACTACTCGATTTCCTTCTTTTGTCTTGGATTCCTGACACACACAGAGTTCTTTTGTGGTTTTAGTTTTAGTTTTTTGTTTTGTTATTAAGTTTTATTTCTAACAGCACACATTATATTCCAATTTAGTTTCATGCTTATATCTTTGTTTCTGGTATAGAGAAAAGCATATAGTATAATCTCAATAAATATATATTTTATAAAGTTTTAATGAATGGACAGATCACATTTTTGGTAATGATGGTGTAGGGAACACGTTTGCAGAGGGGTTGGTCTAAATGTATTCAATTTAATTGAAACTTCTAGCACAATTTGTTACATTCAACAAGATCATTTATCAATACATGGGCTGACCTCCACTTAAAAATAGGAAGTGTTGCATGGCTTTTCAATAACAAGTCTTGAGAAGTAAGCTTATCTTACTCTTTTTTCTTTCATGTTGGCATTCATAATTCTATATAACACACTTATAGCAGCAACCACAGTAGATGCTCCAAATGGGGTCAATCCCATCCACACACAGACAGGCGAATTGTTCAGAGAATTTTGGCTATTATTATTGGGTATTTTGACACCTGAAATTTTGATAAAAATTGGAAAACTTGGTATGTTTTAATTAATTTTTTGCTAACAAAGGAATTATTATTGCTTTAAAATGTATTATATTTTGAATCTTTATTAAGAATGTTTAAATCAAAAGGAGGAAGAGAGAAATGGTAGAAAAAGCACTTTATAAGGATTTTAATATATTTTTTGGAACTAAAAATTACTGGCCTTAGCTATCAGGTAGCTGTTGAGCCCCATTCTACTTGTGTGCGATTGTGTATGAGTATGTCGGAGACCATAATACAATAAAAAATAAACTGAAATGAGTACACGATAATCTAGTAGAACTTGAACACAATCTGAATGGAATAAATAATATAAAGATCTTGAGTGATTTTATGGTGTCATCTGGGATGGGGTAGGAAGGATTCTGGGAAGAGATCAGGCTAATTCTGACTGCTGCAATCCTTAACCAAATGTCCAGAGTTTAATAACAATTTTCAAAATACGAGAAGAAGACGTCATATTTTGCCTGTCATGGCTCCACTTGAAAACCTCAATTTGATGGGTAGCATTGGAGAAACATTGCTGGGGAAACAAGAAGTGTTCTAGTCACCAGCATTAATAAAATGAGTAAGTCAGAATAGACATGTGCAGGCAGTCTTGGGGGCCTGTGAATGCACCAAGCTAGAAGAGAAGACACTTTTTGGCAAGATGAGAAAGTATGGGCAACATGTCTATAGAACTTGCAGTAGAGCCTCTAGGAAGACACCAATAGTGATATTTACCCAACATCACTTTTAATTCTTTTTTATAAGCTTGCTGGTGGTTTTTTTTTTTAATTGAAGTACAGTTGATTTACAATATTGTGTTAGTTTCAGGTGTACAGCAAAGTGATTCAATTATTCACATTTTTTCAGATGATTTTCCATTATAGGTTATTCCAAGATATTGAATATAGTGCTATACAGTAAATCCTTGTTGCTTATCCATTTTATACAAACCACTTTTAATTCTTTTAATTTTCTTCTTTCTCCTAAGAAGAGGTAAATAAAAGGCCTTTGGCAATTGTTTTGTTTTGTTTTAAAGTAACAGCGATCTTGTTAGACTGCAAGTTTGACAGTGTGGGCTTGTATGTCAGGTTCTACGAGTTCAGCTTTGTTCTTTCTACATGGGAATAATTCAGGGACTTCCCTGGTGGCACAGTGGTTAAGAATCCACCTGCCAATGCAGAGCCACAACTACTGAACCTGTGCTCTAGAGTTTGAGACCTGCAACTACTGAGCCCACGTGCCACAACTACTGAAGCCCACATGCCTAGAGCCCGTGCTCCACAGCAGGAGAAGCCACCGCAATGAGAAGCCCATGAGACGCAAGGAAGAGTAGCTCCAGCTCGCTGCAGCTAGAGAAAGCCCGTGCGCAGCAATAAAGACCCAACCCAGCCAAAAATTAATTAATTAATTAATTTTTAAAAATAAATGGGAATAATTCAAAGAAACTCCTTGAAGTAAAGCTCAAAGTGAGGCCAACTTCCCAAAGTACCAAGAAATATTATTCAGAAAAAACAAAACTGTAACATTTGGTACAACTTACTTTGCCCAACTTCTTGAACCATATTAGTTTTATTAGTATTAAAAATTATAGTTGTGTCAGTTCTGCAGCTGATAGTGGTCTGGTCCAAACCAGAGTCAGTGGCAGCTGCAAAAATAAGGAAACATCTTGTCTGTTGCCACAAGAGGATTAGAGTGTAACTCATAGCAAGCCTGCTCTATGCAGACTCCCTCAGGTTTATCATGTAAAAATCAAAGTCACATGTCTCTACATGAGCCATGTTAGCTGAAAAACTTCCAGCGTAACAAGCTGAGAAATGTAACCACAAAAACCATGAGGCTTTCTACATTTAAAGGACAAATGAGTGAGGCATTTTTTTCTTACAAGGCTGTTTCTACTACAGAAGCCTGTCGTATTCCTGCAGCTCTTAATTGCCTCCTTGCCCCTCATCAAAGATTCCCCAAGGAGACACTGGTTAGGGAGGTACTTCCAACAATACAGACCTCTCCTCCAAAAGCAGTGCATTCTGCTCTTCTTCAGCCTCTGCTGCTAATTCATAACCCCAAACTAGTGTTTTTCAAATGGTTTTGAACCCATAATCGAAGCAAGAAATTCATGTTCATCCAGATCCTGTATATACATATATAAAATTAAAGCAAAAGCTTCATGTAAAAATATTTACCTTTACTGCATATAATGAACTTTGATAATTTCTATTTTATTCTGTTTAATTTTGGTATGGCTGCTGCAGACCACCAAATTGACTTCATTACACACAAATATGTCATGACCCCCAGTTTATAAAGCACTGCCAAAGTTCAGTACATTTCATGTCCAGCTGTGCATAAAAATCACCTGGGGAGTCTTCTCAAAACAATAAGCCAGGGCTGGGGAAGGGGCAATGGAGAATGACGCCAGTAAAGGAAGGCAGACAATTTCTGCCAATTATTTGCTGTGTGACCTTGGATAAGTTACTTAACCTCTCTGAGTTTCAGTGTCTCCACCTGTCAAATGATGATAATAATAGAACCTCTCATACAGAGTTGTTGTGTGCATGAAATGACATAACACAGCAAAACACTGCTTTAAGTATGAAACGTGGTAAGAAGGCATTAATATTATTCTTAATCTTGCAACCAAACTATTTCTCTGGTTGGGTTCCATTACTGATGTCTAATGGGGATTTTTCACAATATGTCATAATTTGCCTTAAATACTGTGCCTTTGCTTGCATCAGAAGTGGATTAAAACTCAGTCACCTCATTAATACCTTGCCTGGCTACTAAATCGGAGGTACCTAAATAAGGTAGTTATGAGATGACTAAATCCTAACTTGATTTTGGCCCCCACTAAAGGTATTAATAAGGTGACCAGGTTTTAACCTGTTCTTGGCTTCATGTATATGGTTTTCAAAGCAGGTGAGAACCCGTTTTTAAAAAGCTATTAAAACATCAAATCATGAGCCTAGTTTGGCTTTTTTTTTTTTTTTTTGAACACGAATGAGAGATATAAAGGGAAGAACCAGACAGAGTTAATTAGAAACCTCTAATCTTAATCTTTTACATGGTCTTACACCAGTTTTTCTGAAGAGCTATAGTAGATTGCAATTCACATTGTTTAAGTAAATATTTGGGCTTTTCCAGTGATTTATATCAATTTAACACAATAATATCCTAAATCCATAGGTCCTAAATTGAGCCAAGTAGCAAGTATTTATTGAAAAACTAACACTGACCACACTAAATTAAGTACTATGAGGATACTAAGAAAATGTAAAAGGTATTCTCTTCCCTCAAAGTACTTACAGTCTGTTTGAGAGAAACTTTTTTAAAAGATAGTACAGTTGGGCTTCCCTGGTGGCGCAGTAGTTGAGGGTCCGCCTACCGATGCAGGGGCCCGGTCCGGGAAGATCCCACATGCCGCGGAGCGGCTGGGCCCGTGAGCCATGGCCGCTGAGCCTGCGCGTCCGGAGCCTGTACTCCGCAACGGGAGAGGCCACAACAGAGAGAAGCCCGCGTACCGCAAAAAAAAAAAAAAAAGATAGTACAGTTGACCCTTGAACAACACGGATCTGAACTGCGAGGATCCACTTATACGCAGATGTTTTCAATAGTAAATACGACAGTACTACAGGATCTGAGGCTGGGTGAATCCGCGAATGTGGAATGGCAGATACGGGAGAGCAGACTGTAAAGTTATACATAGATTTTAGGATCTGTGTTTCTAATCCCAGTGTTGTCCAGGGGTCAACTGTCTATTAATAGAAATTTGAGGCATAGTAAGGCCAACAGATCAGGGGATGATTGCCACTGAAAAGATAGTTTGTTACTCCCACTTCTCACACAGAAAAGTCATGCAAGGTCATGGGGGCCACATGGAGAAGAATCGTTGACCTGGCAGGAAGAGGGGAAACTGGGTGAACGGCTTTATTGTGGCTCCTGTGGGAAGGAACAGGGAGGCTTAGGATTAGCTAGTTTGGATAATTTTAGGATATTTAAGACACAGGAGCTGTCACTAGTTGTCTGGTACCCGGCCCAGTGCTGATTAGAGCAGGTGGATAGTGACTGGAGTGTGAGAAACTGATAAAGGAAGTGGTTGGCGTGTGGACCCTGGATTGGTTGGTTTGCATTTGAAAAGCACTCTTGCAGGTGTGTTCTTTACCATCGGTAGGAATTGGCTAAACCTGGGAGAGACAGTCCCTCCAGGGTCAGCAAGGCCCCAGATGTCAAAACATCGGAATACAGAAAACAAAAGACATGCTTAATACAGAAATAACTCAAAACTTGGTAAGTATTAACAACACAGCGTACCATTAATACGTGTATAATACACAAAAAGAATTGAGAGAAATGGCTCTCAGACTTGGCAATATGCTGGAATCTCATGGGGAATTACCAAAGTACTGCTTTTGAGACACCATCCCGGATTGTGACTTTAATTTGTCTAGGGTGCAGCTGCACATCAGGATTCTTAATGTGTAACCTAGGTTAAAAAGCACTGATTTAGAGCAAGAGTGAACAGTACAGGAAGAGACAGGCATATTTGGACCATTAATATCCTAAAGCTGGCCAGTTTATGCCTCATCTTCTGTGGTAGAGAGGAGGGAAAAGAGGATAGGAAAATAATAATGTTGTAGAGAATAATGGATCTAACATGTATGAAGTAACTGCTACGTGTCAAGTCCATTTTAGGTACTTCAAATACGATATCGAATTCTCTCCCTAGAACGATAAGAGAAAATATAATTTAAAATTCCTTAATTTTACTGAAACTGAAATTCCGAAACAGTAAATGATATGCCTACAATCCACAGCTAATATGTTGATAAATACATGTATCTTCTCTTCCAAATTATAATCTAGTTATTTCCAAATTATAAAATAGTTATTTTTAAAGAGGAAATAATATTTTCTCCCCAAGTAACCAATATTTTTCCTACCTAGTAACCCAGACATAAAATGTTTTCTTTTTTTTTTTTGCGGTACGCAGGCCTTTCACTGTTGTGGCCTCTCCCATTGCGGAGCACAGACTCTGGACGCGCAGGCTCAGCGGCCATGGCTCACGGGCCCAGAAGCTCCGCGGCATGTGGGATCTTCCTTGACCGGGGCACGAACCCGTGTCCTCTGCATCGGCAGGCGGACTCTCAACCACTGCGCCACCAGGGAAGCCCTAAAATGTTTTCTTTATATCCAATTTTAAATACTTCTTGCCTTGACCAAATACAAATTGGTTTTATTGCAAAGAAATCTGTGAACCCTGACATAGTTGATATTTATAAACTTTTTCTGTCTAGCATCTTAATTTCTGTTAGGCTTCCGTATCATCCCCATCTCATTTGGTTATGGCTAGACTGGGAATGACAGCAGTGAGAGTCGTAGGACTGGGGGTTATTCAACCTTGGTACTCCAATATTTTATCTATAATGATTGGTCTAAGGGATGGTCACATGAACTAAGCTGAGCTAATCAGAGTGCTTCCACTGACATTCCAAATGTAGATGCTGGAGAGAGAGTGCATCTATTCCTTGTGGATTGTAGGCTGTAAGCATAGAGACCTGAGCTTCCTTGAGATTCTGAGTAAAGGTATGAGCGAATAAGTCCAACGGTAAGAGAGATGAAAAAACAAATAGATGTTTAGATAGATCCAAGTAGATGGATAAGCTTCTATTATTGTTTTAGCTTCTGGATTTAATCAGGCTTAAATGCAAACATCTCCACACACGGACTTAGTATTTGTACGAGCCGATAAATTTCCCTTTTACTTAAGACGTTTTGAATTGGATTTCTGTCACTTGCAACTGTCACTTACACAATCAGATGTCTCCAAAAAATACACATTACTTGGGACACAGTCCTGTTCAGTTTAATGAACATATACTCAAGAAGAGTTTGAACTAGGATGTGCTTTTCTTCTTATGTGGACAACTATTGCCTTGCAGTATGCAGGTTCTCCAGATTAAAATGTAAAATAAGACTGTACTACAAGTTCAAAATCTATGATATAATGGCCCATTACAGACAAAGACTATGCCCAATGACAAACCAGTCAGTCAGTCAAAAATCAGTTACTAATCATCTGCTGTGTGTCAAAAAATGTGAAATGTACTAGGAGGTTCCAGAGGTGTACAGGGAGGGTCCAAAGATAAAAAGAACACATTACTACTCTCAGGAAGCTCACTGCTTGTGGGGAAAATATGGACCCAAAATAACCAGTGCTATAAGGTAATCAATACATGGTAAGTTGCCAAATGAGCAGTATGAAAATATTTTAGGGCTACATATGTTCAAAGGAATGAGCAATAGCTGTTGGATGGAAGTGGTCAGGAACACTTTTTTGCTTTTTTTTTAAAGGAAGTATAACTTGACCAGTGCCTTGAAGAATGGGAAGATTTAACAGAGAGATTACCTTTGCCGACGAAGAGAAAATCCCACATAACATACTTGGGTATATCAAGAGTCCAGTAGCAGACCAAAGGAAGTAGAATTTAATGCAGCAGAAAATCATCTCTTTACCTCTACTCCCATAGTATTGTTTCTTGGTTATTATTCTTTAAAATGAAAAAAAACAGATTTATTAAAAACATAATTCACGTACTAATTCAGACAGTCATGATTCTTGCCCAATAGGGGTTTTAATTTGTTTAGAAATTTCAGAAAATAAACAAGTCTTTGTTTTGATTAATGGCTATAGGACAGAGCATATATCTCAGATTAAGGAAAGTTAAAGTAAAATTCTTAGAAAAAGTAGCATCTAAACTAAAACTTTAGTAAAGCCTGAGTAGAAGTTAGCAAAGATTCTGAAATGAGAAAAAGCATACATGGTGAATCAAAACATCAAAATGGTGATAGTGAGGTACCTGAAAGTGTAAAAAGGGCCACAAATGAACTTAAACTCTATGGAGAAAAAAAGTGCCATTCAGCAGCTGTGCTCCAAGAGTGTGGGCCTCTGGGGTTCCCTGAGATATTTTCAGAGAGTTCATGAAGTCACATAATTTTTTCAATAATACTGGTACATTATTCGCTTGTAATAGCTCATTTTCTCATAAGTGTACAGTGAAGTTTTCCACTGTACATTTGGGAAATCTACATAAAAGAATGAACCAGTATGTTCCAAATAACAAATCATGATGTTACAAAAATTATGCATAAAAAATACATTCAAGGTATAGACAGGCCAATGTAACAGACTGCAAAACAGCTCATGAATATGGTTTCAGATTCAATAGGACAATTAATCTTTAAGAAACAACCACTTTTTGAAGTTTGATGTAGTGTTAAAGAAGGATATTCACAATGATCTAAAATAGCCATTAAAATGCTTCTCCATTTTCCAACTGTGTGAGACCAGATTTTCTTCATATACTGCAACCAAAATCACAGATCACAATGGATTTAATAAAGATGCAGATATGATAATCCCACTCTATTAACCCAGACCTTTAAAAGATGTTCAAAAATGTAAAACAATTGTACTCTCATAGCTACAGTTGATCTTTGAACAATGTGGAGGTTAATCCTCAGTATAATTTATAGTCGGCCCTCCATATCTGTAGTTCCTCTGCATCTGTGGATTCAACCAACCAGACTGTGGATTACTTTAGTGTTTACTATTGAAACGTATCTGTGTGTAAGTGGACCTGTGCAGTTCAAACCATCATTGTTCAAGGGGCAACTGTAATTTGGGGGGGAATATAGTTATTCTGCATAAGAAAATGTTTATTACTGTTATTTTAAAAATAAGTTAATAAATATTTTATTTTTTTCTGTTTTAATTTCTAGTAGAATATATATAGACAGACGCCACATATCTTTAGGGTTCTTAATAATTTTTAAGAGTGTAAAGGGGTTCTGAGACCAAAAGTTTGAGAATGGTGGCCACAGAGTGTATCATGGGGATTCTGTTTCATCTCTTTTTGCGATCTCTTCTTTTCTTTATCCTGTGTGTTTGCTGAACATTCAGTAAGCTCTCTCAATAAAAGTTGAGTCACTTCTTTCCTTTCATTTGGTCACTGTTTCCAACTGCCCATTGTTGTAAGCCTGAATGAATAAATGGATCTTGTTTTCACATCACTACTGCCTCTTTTTGTCCTGAATCCTCATTTCCCATTGATAATGTGTCAGAAGTAATAGCTGCTATTACCACAATTGGACAACTGAAGAGAATCGTGTAAGGATCGATGAGTAACATGATCAAATTCACAAATGTGTCTGTTTCTCGGCAAAGCTCTCTGTCTTGATGAAAAACTTGCAATTGACTGGGGAGACAGTGCTGCTTCCCTGTGGTTTGGAGTGTTGTACATTATAAGAGGCAAAACTTTAAGAACATAAAAACATTAGAATATTTGAAGGCAGAAAAAGTTATGACTTCTCCAACCCTGAACCAAATACTCGTGGAAAAGATTATAATGACTAATCCCTTATCTTTAGAAGAAAAAAAATTCTGATTTCTTCCTTTGCTTTGAAGTTTCTGATTATTTCTTGCTGTTTGCACCCCATTTTGATCTTTGGATAAAGATGCTGTCCCTGAGTTCCTTTTCTTCTGAGGTCCACCAGAAAAATCTGAAGACTTTTGCCAGGATTTTATATTTAACACTTGATGGCTAAAAGATTTCAGGAAAAATGTAAGCATCCACTCAGATGCAAAGCTCTATGACCCTCTGCAGGAAGGTGGTCTGGACATGGAACAGAGTGGTGCTGGGGGCCAGAAGTGACAGCTATATCAGGAACTCAGAGAAGGCTCTGCCTCTCACCTTTCTCCTGGCCTGAAGCACTGCTGTTCTTCTGGGCTCCAGCCTCCTTTTGGTGGGCTGGTTCAAGGGAGGCATTAGGTTGGCATTCCCTTGAAAAGGGAACAGGCTTCTCCTTGGAACTGAGTTGAGACCGTTCCGTTGTTTTCAGTTATAAATTTTGGCAATTTTGACCCCCTGTTATCAGTCAGAGGACATCTTTTCAAGTCCAAATCTAGCATGTGCCTACTTTTGATTTGAAAGAAGTCTTTCTCACTCTTTTTGAAGAATTAGCATTAGTTTTAAATGTTTGCTTATTTCAGATTGAATTAAAATCAAGTTCAGTAGAAAAGGATTTTTATGTTTGTTCTTATTTGAATTTGCTAGTCAAAATCCCTTTAAAGTGATGTTCATAGTAAACTTCCAAAAATTATCTTTTCCTGCTTGCTTTTATTTATAAAAATGATATGTCGTAGCAATGTTATAGATTATTTTTACATTTTTTCAATCCCTTTAAAAATGCATTAAGGATTATTAAAGTCAATCCTTTAACAACTGAAAAAGTTATGTACAATTATATATGAAATACATGAGTGCCCTCTCTTGTCCACTTAAAAGTAAAGCAGTTTTAGTAATCAAAGGATTTTCTCTCTTTAGTGTCAGGAAACCAAATCAGCCATCTCTAATAATATAAGTTATTTGTCTTCCTTCTTTGAAAATTTGATGTATAAATATATGATATAGCTCATTGAGAGGAATTTATTAGAGGATAATGAATTTTAAAGTGAACACAGCTTTTCTTACAAGTTAGAATGATAGCCTTTATAACACCTTGATACCAGTTTTAATCCATTTTTTTTAAATCTCAGAGGGTACATTGAATTCAAGTAAACCTAACTTTTAAAATGAGATTCATTTTCATTTTGACTGAAACTATTGCATTGTAAGCAAGTTCTAATTTCCCAGAGAGTTAAATCTGTAAATAATAATGGTCTGGTTTTCACTTTTCTTTACAACTGAAGGGAAAGCAACACAAATATACCTATTGTTTGGAGCCAATAATTCCTCATATTGCTGCTCAGTGTTGGAGCTGCACAAACAGACATACTATAGGGCTATGAATTGTAAAGAACATTTACTTACCATTTCTATAGCCCTACTATTTTCCTCAAGAGGTACTGAGCCAGGCAAAATGTACATAAGTCTTTGTGCTTCATCTGAAAGACCAAATTGGAGTAGAGATTTCAGGATAGAAAGACCTTAGATCAGAAGAAATTCAATGCTACCCTCAATGAGGATAATAAAGAATGCTCTGGTAAGTGTCAGGAATCTTAGGCCATTTCAATTGCAGCTCCTGAGTAAGAAAGCATTGGGCTCTGTACTGTTGCCTCCTAGAATCTCAAATGAGATAGTCTTCACCATAAATCCATCACATCCTGTGTAAAACATTTCCTGAAGGCAGGAAGGGAAGTTATGTTTATGAGAGGGATTTTTGCAAGAGCAGCACAGGTTTCTAAGTGTAAGAATCTAGACCCTCAACTCTTATCACGCACTCCACCAGGATTTTACAATTTTGTCAAGTGTGCTGATTGCCATATGTGGTACCTTAGTGCTACTGCCACTGCAAACCTTGTAGTGACTTCCACCAGGTGGTAGATATACTGCTAAAGGACTGGGTTGGTCCACACTGAGTCTAGGAAGAGAGTCCCTCAATAGGTGGCTGAAGCTCTTTGCAGAGTCTAGGATCACATGTTCAAGGATGATCTGATGTCCATTTCCTTCTCCATATGCTGTGAATGATGCTGTCTGAATACTTTCCATATCCCAGTTTGATACGGATAGAGTAGGATAATTAAATAGTTAGCTTAGAAATCCCAATAGGAGATTAAAGACAGAAAGGGAATTTTAAGAGAGTTTGGGAGACAGCTGTAAGCTAACAACCACTCAAGGAAAGAATCCAGTAACCAAGCAGCAATATACATATGTACTTAAAGTACAAGACAATAGATATGGGGTCTGAATCTTGTTACGTGAAGAAAGGGAGTTACTGGACCTTAAAGAGTAGCATTTCTGCATGTAGCCAAGACAAGAATATAGGCGAAAGGGTAAAGAAACCAGGTGAAAGGGACATTGTACTGAGACCTGAGATGATTACCATATTTTAGTATATGTTACCACCCTTCTGCTAATATACATATGATTTAAATAGCGCCATGATAGTCCCGGTTGGACCATATAGGGTCAAAGGAGGAACTAATGATGTAAGCCTTGATGTCTACCCAAGAATGAGGAAGAAGGTGGTCTTCGCCCCTCCCCACTTTTTCTTTGATCATAAAAATGTAGCCCTCTCTGTTCTCAGGGCTGCTGTGCTCCCTTGCTGGCCTGCTTGTATCTCCACAAGCATCCTATGCTAATAAACTCACTCTTTGCCTGCCTCTTTGCCTCACACTGAATTCTTTCTGCGACAAGACAAAAGAACCTGAGCTTCAGTAAGTCCTGAGACCAGGTGAGTGGTTTCAATTAAAAGACAGTGGGTTTGGGCTTCCCTGGTGGCGCAGTGGTTGCGAGTCCGCCTGCCGATGCAGGGCATACGGGTTCGTGCCCCGGTCCGGGAAGATCCCACATGCCGCAGAGCGGCTGGGCCTGTGAGCCATGGCCGCTGAGCCTGCGCGTCCGGAGCCTGTGCTCCGCAACGGGAGAGGCCACAACAGTGAGAGGCCCGCGTAACGCAAAAAAGAAAAAAAAAAAAAAAAAAAAAAGGATGTATTAAATCTATAGATCAATTTAGGGAGAATTGAGCTCTTAAAAATATTGTCTTGGGGCTTCCCTGGTGGCGCAGTGGTTGAGAGTCCGCCTGCCGATGCAGGGGACACGGGTTCGTGCCCCGGTCCGGGAAGATCCCACATGCCGCGGAGCGGGTGGGTCCGTGATCCATGGCCGCTGAGTCTGCGCGTCTGGAGCCTGTGCTAAAAAAAGACAGTGGGTTTAAGTCTCCTCCTAAGTCAGGGACTCTGGGTTCAAGTCCCATTCTGTGGTGCGGCTAGTTTCTAGTCCCATCCAGGAAGGAGTGCAGTTTCAATTTCACTAAAGAAGGTCTGAGAACTAGATCACTGGTCACCAGAATTGAATCTGATGTTGTGCCTTTATCCGGAAAATCCATTCAGTAACTAGGAATATCTTCACAACTACCCTAAAAAGCAGAACCTGTTAAACCATCACTATTTTACCCAGAGTGGTTAAGTAACTTCATCCATGGCAGTGGCTAAATTTACTAGATGGAGCTGGAATTTGAACCCAGAAGCCCAGCTCTAGAGTCTATGCTATACATTATTATAGCCCTTCTCACCACACAAAATCTTACCTATTTTTCAAGGCTCTATTCATAAACTACATCCTTTCAGAAGCTTTCTTGTTTCTCTTAGATGATCATAATTTCTTCTGAACTTCCATAACACTATCTTTAACCTTTCTCTAATGTCAACTTGCTGCTGGTGGTTTTATTATTTATCTATTTAAGTTTTTTCTCTCTAAACTGTAAGGTCATCGAGGTAGTAGCCCTATATAATTCATTTTTGTAGGAAAAGGCACTTACAAATTTGCTGGTAATTCAAGAAACAGTTAGCATTTTATATAAAGTTGGTGGATTTATAATGTCTCAACAATGTATTCATTTACTCTCCCAATATTTATTGAGATCCAAATGATATGGCAGGCCTATCTCTAGGAGCTACAGTGATAAATAAGCCAAACTGCAGACAAATCTTTAAGATATAACTAATGGTTTAAATGCAATAAGATTTCTAGTCACAAGTCTTCAATTAATGCACAACCTTACTATTAACAGTCAGGTATTAATAGAAAAGTAACTTGCTGATCAACTTTACACCATTATTGACAGAATAACTCAGAGACTGTCTACTGTATGTGAGGAGCTTTCTGGGGAGCATTTTAGTATAAAAGTTAGAGGCAGGAATTATAGACAGAAAAAGGCAGCATATCATTTATACAACAGCAAGGAGCCAACAGTGCAAAGAATATAAAATTTTCTGATGTTTGAATATGGGTAGCCACTTGGAATTAGTTTCAGATGATTTTGCAAAAAAATGGCAGAAAGCACAGACGCTTGGAGTTTTTAACAAGAAAAAATGAACCAGGATCCAGAACTGTTTCATTCATCAAATATCTCTCTATGGGTTCAACTTGCCTGGGAAAGGTGAAACTTATTTAACATCATTACTTTCTGGGTTAATTGTTTTCCTTAAGAACTCTCTTTAAGGTGCGGTCCAGACCTGACCTTGTTTATCAGATAAAATTAAACCAAATAGCCTTAAGTTGTTTTGACCACTGATGAATGAGATTTGGAAAATGGCAGTCTCGAGTCCGTGAAAAATTGCATTCACGTTAAGTTGATTGAGATTGCATGTGGTACACTACTTTGATTTCTTCTATTTGGCCCATCTCAACAGATAACTTCTAGCAAATTCAAATTTGCAAAACAAATAAAATAATCTGACAGCTTGTAAGGGTGGGAAAGGATATTGGCTCATTTCCCTAAAGACTTATCTCATAGAAGGGCCGTATATTATATGAAAAAGATATATAATTCAACATTTCTCTGCCAGAAAAGGCAGCCAAAATTTTTATATTGTTCCAGAAAGAAAACGATCTTTCTGCAATTTCCATTTACTCCTTTCTTACCCAGACTTGACTCTTTGAGAGATGGAAATGGTATTGCAACATTTTCAGGAAGTGAGATTTAAAGTACAAGGAGGTTTCATTGCACAAGGCCCCAGCCTTCCCCCTTTTTCTCAATCGAAACCTGTCGTGGTCTTTAGCTTCTCTGCTCTCAGTTTTGGCTTCCTGGTTACCTATATCATCTGTTTCTCTGCCTTGTCTGACTCTTCACCACGACACTGTGGTATTCATTGCAGTAACATGTGGGCCAGAATGAGCTCACACTGATTACCATAGAGAGTGTAATGCCATAGGAATTTTATTATAATTGAGCAATAGTTCTTATATACCTATATAAAAAATTTATCTGGAAAGCAAATTACGGTAGAGTATTTCTCCAAGGCTCTTAATGACATTATCTGTTTTTAGAAATTCTCTCTCCATGTTCATGCTCTAAACTAATTAGCTCAATAGACTTGACAAGAAAAAGAATGAAAGAGGCAGAGCTGTTTAAGTTATTTTTAGTCCAAAGCTGGGTTTATTATTAGTACTGTGTCCCTATTGTGCCACCCTAGGGCACCCAAAATAATTGGAGTAGAATAGATAGGAAACTAAACTGAATACCAATCATCTGCTAAATACATGTTTTGTCATCATTTTACCCTACCCCAACCCTCTTTATATATTCAGGTACAGGTAGAGTAAGCATTTAGTTCTCCTATTCAGTAGCTAACTGGATTGTTTTCTCGTTTGTTTCATCCTAGATAGAAGGCAGAAAAGGATGGCTATTCGGGTAGGTCTCAGGGTGGAGAGTAAAAAAAAAGGAATTAATATTTATTTGTTCCTAATGAGATAATAAAATGTTCTTTACACATATACCCTTATTCAATGCTCATAACTAAGCCATGAGTTGCTTAAAATTGCCTTTTATAAATGAGCAGCTGAGTCTTCAAGATGATAATGTATCTCAATATACTGTTAATAATTTTTACCTGTTTAAATACTATGATTCCAAGCAGAGATTTATGCAATAGAAACTGTTTCTTTCTTCCCCCTACCCTCTCCTCAAATCACTCCCCTGAGCACATACACAAAAATACACAGACTTAGAAAATTGTATACCTATACCACCAGGCTCAGGAAAGACTATCATTCTAAAATGGAAATGCAGTTACTCATCTCAGTTAGTAACCCTTAACAGATAGTTTAGCCATCAATGTGATTAACTAATGAACCACCCTAAATGGTATTTCTTCACCCACTAAGGCTAGGTGTTGTCCTACTTTTTCTCATAGTTCCACTTAGCCATCCCTACCCCTCTCACAACACCCATTCTAGAATGAGTTGTCATGGCCATGTTTGATGATTTTCCTATGGATTCTAATAATAAGTTAATTACAGCTGGCCTGGTGTTGTGGAAATGACTTAGGTAACTCCCTCCACATAGTAGAGCCCAGTTGATGACAGTTGAGAACACTTGCCTTCTTTCCTTCGTTCATTTTGTTATTTCGCCTGCAATCCAATGAACTCTTTCTTTCCTAATTAGTTGTCTGCTCAGCAGCTTATCAGCTTTGCCTCTTGCAAACTAAACAGATCAAACAACTCTAGATCTTAGGAAACAACAAAGTTAAATCATTTGAGGAGAGGTTAAAAATAGCTGAAACTGAATCTCTACTGGGATTTGGGGAAAACTAAAATATGTTAATTTTTCTTTCAAATTGGCTGGCTGGGTTCATTCTTTGTTTCTAGCATGGCAGTAAAGTGCATTATTTTTATTAATTTTTTTATCAGTAGCATGGCAGTGTCTAGATAAAGCAGGGCAATCCTAGTCAGGCTTTTCCACTCCTGGATGAAGACGAGCAAAATCATATGTTTTGTCAGTATGGATTTTTCTCCACCAAGATAGTCCCCAGCTTGGTTCTTCATAAATGTTATTAAACTTCACATTAAACAACCTGTGTGTGTGGGTACAGAGCCCAGAAGCGCCTGACAGCTAATGAATAAACATATACATTATTTCTAGCAAGGCTTTTTTAAGGGTATGAGGGAGCCTGAATACTTTTGGCAAAAAGACCCATTTATTTTGTTTAAAAAACACATATGCTCACATGGAAACACAAATAAACCTGCAGAGTGTCACTCCAGTTCTTGAGTTTATAAACAGGTAAATCTCGAACAATTTTGCCTGAAGGATGTTAAAGGGACCCAGCCCCATTAAATTCAGAGAAAATGTTCCTGCTTCATTTCCAGCTCCAAGCCCACAGTCAAGAGTCTGGTGTCACTTGTCCATCTCAAGCACTCTCCAGAGCACTTATCTCTTTTTCAAAACGCAAGGACTTCTGAATACAAAGTTCAAAGGTCTTTCCAAAGCACAGCCAGTTTAGCCCTTATTTGGAGAGAGAAATAATGTTAAAAAAAAAAATCTAACAAAGACAGCAGGTATACCCAATATAGAGTTTAGAGTTAACTTTTCATTCCTTCTGCGTGTGTGTGTGTTTATCCTTATTTTGTATCTGTGGGCTTACATTGTTTTACTGCTGTATGAAACATACACATGCCTAGATTAAAGAGTTTACCTTCTTCTAGCATCATAGTGAAATGAAGGATTACTTACTACTTTTTGCCTCATTAATCATGAATTTATTATCCATCTTTCCATAATTTATCTGGGAGATATAAGGCCACTGATAGCTAAGGATATTAGTACAGAAAACTACCTACTCTAAATGTACAGCACAAAGTTTATTCATTCAAATAGTGTATATGAGCTAATAAAACTAGGAGGGCAAGTGGGTATAAAATTTCATATATATATATGGAATTTTCAGAAACAAAGCCTACTCCTAGCCACACCATAACGTCTCCTGGTTTACCAAAGTAAGAGGGACCACTTTGGTAACCACTCCTTTTATGGATGGCTGAAACTTGCATCACCCACCAAACACAATGAAGCATTTGAGAGCTGACTTCCCGTAACAAAGCGGACATACTCAAAAGGAAGTCCAGGGCATTCAGGGTTGGTGACTGTTCTGTGGACAATGTTCTAGGCTCATCTTTGCATCATCACCTTGGCTCTGGACCTGTGAGTAGCAACCAGTCAGCCTGGGACTGTGAGCCTCTTGATGAGCTCTGTGCTTTAGAACAAAGCCGTCATTCTAAGGAGTCGCTTAGTGTGTTATAATGAACTGAAAGAAGGCAGAAAGTAAAGGCAGAGAGATACAGGCGCTCTGCTGGAAAATGGGGTCATTAAAAATAATGAGCAGTCTTTCACTTCCTTCTTTTTATTAACTTTCTGCAAAGGACAACCCGACACTTTATTTTTCAGCACAGTCTCTACTTTTACTAATATCCGTTAGCAGATGGCTAAAAAGTTTTCCACAAAAAAAATTATGCCCCATAATATTTAGAAATACCCTGGAGAACACTCAGGGTCTTTTCCTTTCCCTTTTTTACTTTGTACATTTTAAAACTGGCTTTTCTAGTAACTGCCTCTAAGCTAAACAAAAGTGTGCCATCCATCCTCACCTCTAAAATGTCCAGAGGCAGCACTTTAGGGGAAAGTTGAAAGCACAAAGCAAGAACAAAGAAAAAGACTTTAAATGCTCATCCTAAAGGACAATTCATTCCAAATTTCTCCCTCCAATTGCCCCTGCAGTACTAATTCATGTCTAGGAATCTCTAGGAATGGTTTCAACGCTTAATTATGGTATAGTTTTGCATTCAGAATTCTGATAGAAGAGAAGCCTGAACTAACTGGATGGTTGGTCAAAGGACAGACTTTTAGTCTTGAAGAGATTTCCAGGATGAATTATGAAATTTACTGCTCTGAGTTGGTACTTTGTTCCCTTGGAGACCTGCTGCCTTAGTGCCAGATAACAGAACTGAACTCTAATCTTTTTCCCTTGTAGTTAATAACTTAAGCCAAACTTTTGATCAAAGGGAAGGAAGCACAAAGCTAAGAACTAAGGAAATTATTGGCTTGACCAGAAGTCTCTGTGACCTGTGGATCCAAGTGACCCAGGCTTCTATTAATCAGAGAACAAGAGAGGAAATAGTGTTTGAGCACCTATTATATATCAGGCATCTGTCAGGTACTTTATTTACACTATTTCATTTAGTCCTCACATAAACCCCATTTTTATCTGTGGCATTTTTATCCATGAGTGATATATAGAAAGTTAGAATCCATTCTTTCATTACTTCATTCAACAAATATTTCTTGCACAATAACTTTGTTCCAGGCACTGTGTTAGATGCTGGGGATACAATAATAAACTAGACAGACACAGTGCTTGCCTTCACAGAGCTCCATGTTTAGCGGAGATGATAGATGTTGCATAAGTATTTACAAGCCTGATGAGCATTAGAGAAGAGGCAACAGGTGCTTAAGCATGTATAGAAAATAGAGAGATCATTTATTCAACCATTCAACACATGATTACTGGGCTCTCACAAGATACACTAACTCTGAAGTCTACAGCAAACTTGGGAAACCAAGCAGTGATTCCCAAACTTAGCTTGGGAAACCAAGTAGTGCTCTTATGGAAATGTTCTATATCTGTGTTAATACATGGACATGTGGCTATTGAACTCTGTGTAACAGAAGAACTGAATTTTTAAATTTCATTTAATTTAAATTAATTTAAAATTTATTTTTTATAGTTTTTAACATGATTTTTTCCTTTTTTATTGAAGTTTAGTTAATTTACAATGTTGTGTTAGTTCCAAGTGTATAGCAAAGTGATTCAGTTATACTTATATATACGTATATTTTCTTTTTCAGATTATTTCCCTTATAGGTTATGACAAAATATTGAGTATAGTTCCCTATGCTATACAGTAGGTCCTTGTTTACCTCTTTTATATATAGTAGTGTGTATATGTTAATCCCGAACTCCTAATTTATCCTTCCCCCTCACTCTGCTATCCCCTTCAGTTACCATAAGTTTGTTTTCTATGTCTGTGAGTCTATTTCTACTTTGTAAATAAGTTCATTTGTATCATTTTCTTTTTAGATTCCACATATAAGTGATATCATATGGTATTTGTCTTTCTCTGTCTAACTTACTTCACTTAGTATGATAATCTCTAGGTCCATCCATGTTGCTGCAAATGGAACTATTTCATTCTTTTTTATGGCTGAGCAATATTCCATTGGAGATATATATATATAGTTAGTACTTACCATATTTGACAGTATAATTATAGATGATTCCCATGTGGCTGAAAGTATTTTAAACTTGCCTCCTCTGTCATTACATTTGGGAATTTGGGGGTATAAATCAGTCTAAAAAGCTTAAAGGAATTTGTTTCTGCTGGAGTCATATTGACTCCTCTAATATATAGGAGGCTTCCTTACATTTCTGGGGTGGTGCCAAGAAAGATATAAGGTAGCTCTAAGAAACCAAGTCCAATCTAGACTCCAATTAGATCCAGTCTGAAGTAGACCTGGATTAGTTCTTAAACTGAAAATTTCTACTGGGTTTAGTCAATCAGAGATAACCCAGCGTTAGGCCATTTCAGCTAAGAACAGAATCCCACATTTCCCTGTAACATCTCAAAAATGATGGGCCCCAAGCTCTGCTACAGGCCCGGTTAGAGATGAAAAGAGCAGGTTTGCCTCTGATTATCTCAGTTACCTATAGGGGAAGAGGATTTAGGTCCCATGTGTAATAGGGTCAGAGCAGCAACTATAGGAAATATCACATTCATGCACATATACACGCCTTTGGGTGTTGGTGCCTCTATCAGACTTGGTGACCGTATGTGCTCGACATAATTGTGTTGTTAAAAGTTCTAATCAGGGAATGAAGTAAAAGAAAGGATGATTTAAGCCTGCGTAAAAATGGAACTGAGATTGCTTTAGATCCTTTGGCCAAAGCACCTAACTTATCACTA
The DNA here is from genome assembly GCF_003676395.1 of Aethalodelphis obliquidens. Classification (NCBI taxonomy): domain Eukaryota; kingdom Metazoa; phylum Chordata; class Mammalia; order Artiodactyla; family Delphinidae; genus Aethalodelphis; species Aethalodelphis obliquidens. The sequence goes on along the minus strand of NW_020838028.1, from coordinate 3,439,295 downwards.
GTTTTAAGTAAGGAAATGCTATCTATCAAGCAATAAATAAAATTAGTCTTGTCAGATATTTCATTATTCATGCTAAAATATATTATATTGTGTAAGCTCCCATATTTGGTGGGTTCTTGGCCTCAGAGACACATCCTTTCGGCTCCAGACTACGTTTTAATAACATACAGTCTGATATCCTTCATATTTCCTCTTGGGTGGAAGAACTTGGCTATTTTTCTTTGTCTCTGCTTTGGATCCACTGATGCTACCTTCTCAGGCAGCCATTTGACCTCACACCGCCTAACTCTGAGACGATGCCCAATGCTTCTGACGTTACTGCATCTCATTACTCACTCAGGCCATTACTGACAGGCTGCTGCCTCCAGGCCTGCCGTGGGATTTGGCAGCCACCTCAGGAAGCAACAGGAACTAGAGCCGTAATTATCTCTTGCTTTATTCTTAAGGAAAGGAAAGGAATCAGACCATTAAAAATATGATACGTATTGTATTTTAGTATGCTTGCTAGTTGCCAATTGTCCTCTCAAAAACTGGTCTTACACAAGCGCTATTCAAAAGAAAATTGGCTTGGGGCATGACTGACCTCCGATCATCTCATGAAGTAATAAAAGCTCGCATTTATTGAAAGCCAGTAATGTGCTAAGATATTTATTACATACATTCACTTTTACATTCAGTTTTCACAACAACCAGTAATGTAGAAAAAGTTATTCCTGTTTTTCAAGTGAAGATACACAACATCTATGAGTCTGAACAAGTAGTCTAAGTTTACACAGTTTGGAAGTCACAGACCTGTCTGCCTCCTGTAGTCTGTCTATTCCCATTTTGCCATTCTCTTTCCCTGTGATTAAGATCCCTGAGAGAGAGAGGGGGGGGGGGGGGAATTGGGGGGGGGGGGGGGGGGGGGGGGGAGGGACAGGGAAGAATGCCAAGTTGTCTTATTTTATCAGGTTAGTAGAAAGTGATAAAATGTTTTTCTTTCAATATATGTCCCTTGGGCTTCCCTGGTGGCGCAGTGGTTGAGAGTCCGCCTGCCGAAGGGGACACGGGTTCGTGCCCTGGTCCGGGAAGATCCCACATGCCGCGGGGCAGCTGGGCCCATGAGCCATGGCCACTGAGCCTGTGCGTCCGGAGCCTGTGCTCCGCAACGGGAGAGGCCACAGCAGTGAGATGCCCACATACCACAAAAGAAAAAAAAAATATATATATATATATATACATATCCCTTACCTTTACCTCATATAATACTAGGCACAAATGAGGTATTTCTTGAATGAAATAAATGTTTAAAAGTCTGTTCTCAAAATATTCATTTGAAATATATTTTTCAGTGTACGTTATGCGCAAGCATTGTATTAAGTACTGGAACACTGGGGAGAACAGGAAGGAAAAGGTCTCTGCCTTTGAAGGCTTAAAGTCTGGAGGAGAAGATAGAAAAAATAAGCACAGCAAGGAGCAACATAAATTCCAGATGGTGCTGAGGACTATGAGGAAAGTAGAACAGAGGGATGTGATCTGATGCTCTAGAGTGAGTGTGAAGAGCTGGGGCACTAATTTAGTTGAGACCGTCAGGAAGTGCTCCCTTTGGCCTGAGAGCTGAACGTCAACAAGGAGCCAACTAGATCTTGAGAAAAGTGCGTGGAGCAAATGGAACATCATATTGCATGGACGGTGAGGAAAGGGAGGGATCAGAGACGCTTCCTGGAGTTTGGCTTCAGCAACTGAGTAGGACATCAACAATTTACTGAGACTGGAAGACTCAAAGGAAGCAAACTGTGTGAGGGCAAATAAAGAGTTCTATTTCATTTTCAAAAGGCATTTCTACGCTTACTTTTGAGGTTTTTTTTTTTTTTTAATCAGGTAGACTTGAAATAAAATATCTTAATCCTGGTGACTTTATATGAAGATTTTATACCTTTAGTGACCCCATCAAATATTTCCATTTTGAAACAAAAATTAAAAGAAATGTTTATAATTATTCTTTCAAAATTAGCTCTATTTAATGAAAGCCATTCTGACAGGTGTGAGGTGATATCTCATCGTGGTTTTGAGTTGCATTTCTCTAATAATTAGTGATGTTGAGCATCTTTTCATGTGCTTGCTGGTCATCTCTATGTCTTCTGTTTTTTTATATAAATTTATTTATTCTTATTTATTTATTTTTGGCTGTGTTGGCTCTTCGTTGCTGTGCCTGGGCTTTCTCTAGTTGCAGCGAACAGGGACTACTCTTTGCTGTGGTGCACAGGCTTCTCATTGCGGTGGCTTCTCTTGTTGTGGAGCACGGGCTCTAGGAGCACAGGTTTCAGTAGTTGTGGCACACGTGCTTAGTTGCTCCCCGGCACGTGGGATCTTCCTGGACCAGGGCTCGAACCCGTGTCCCCTACATTGGCAGGTGGATTCCCAACCACTGCACCACCAGGAAAGCCCTCTATGTCTTCTTTGGAGAAATGTCTATTCAGATCCTCTGCTCACTTTTTAATCAGATTATTCAGGGTTTTTTTTGTTATTAAGTTGTATGAGTTCTTTATGTATTTTTTATATTAACCCCTTAATGGATATATGATTTTGAAATATCTTCTCCCATTCCGTAGGATTTCTTGATGGTTTCCAGAAACAGCAAATGTTGGAGAGGTTGTGGAGGAAATGAAAACTTCCTATGAGGCTGGTGGAAATGTAAATTGGTACAGCCACTATGGAAAACAATATGGAGGTTCCTTTAAAAATTTTAAATAGAACTATCTTACAATCAGCTGTTCCACTTCTGGGAATTTATCTGAAGAAAACAAAAACACTAATTCAAAAAGATATTTGTACCCCAATGTTTGTTGCAGTACTATTTACAGTTGCAAAGATATAAAAACATCCATTGATGGATGAATGGATAAAGCAGAAGCGGTATATATACACAGTGGAATACTACTCAGCCATAAAAAAGAAGGAAACCTTGCCATTTGCAGCAACATGGATGGATCTCGAGGGTCTTATGCTAAGTGAAACAAGTAATCAGAGAAAGACTAGTACCATATGATTTCACTTATATATGGAATCATAAAAACAAAACAAATGAACAAAACTAAACTAAACTCATAGATACAGAGAACAGATAGGTGGTTATCAGAGGGGAGGGGTGGTAAAGGGAGGGGTGGTATGGAATAGGTGAAAAGGGTGATGGGTCAGTTCTATAATGACAAATGGTAACCAGACTTATTGTGGTGATCACTTTGTAGTGTATACAAATATCGAATTATTATGTTGTATACCTGAAACTAATATAATATTATGCACCAATTTTACCTAAATTTTAAAAAAGAATAATAATGAACAAATAACAATAAAATTAGCTTTATTTTATACATTTTAATAAAGGAAAACAAATCTTTGGATGTGTCATTTCTACTTTTTCAGGTTTTCTAAAGTAATTTTAACTCCTCAATTGTATCCTTGAACATATTTTTAAAGAAAGCTTGTGCTAAGTCAAAATTCAATTTTCTGTTTGATCTACTCAAAAGTGCATAAAAGGTCATAACAAAAATATTTTTTTCATGCTCCTGTGTTTCTTGGACTTGAAGAAGCCTAATAAAATCTTTTATTTTAAAACTGCAGTGATTTTATAAAGTCAGTGCTGGAAGAAACCATATCCTAGTTACATTGTTACAATGCAATAATTGCTACAAAGGAGACAAGAAGAAAGAGAACATCTATTTTGTGTGGGGAAAGGAGTCAAATCTCTTAGCCCAGCCTTGGAAGATGAAGCATTTCCTTAGCAGACAATTGTTAGGATTGTGGGAAGGGCAGTCTGGGCCAACAGAGACATAAAATCTTGAATCTTTTTGACAACATAATTTGCCACACGACTGGACAATTTAACATTCTCCAGGTATATGCACCTTAAAAGAAAAAAAAATCATTTGAAAGCCTTAAGATCTGATCCATCTTGATCTTTTGTTTAGTTTTTATCAAAGTACCTTTGCTCTCCTAGTTTTAGGACTACTTCAGAACATCAGAGACGGTAGCAGAATCTTAAAGGTGGATTGACTTTTAAAGTCATTATATGTTACCTTAAAACTATTCCAAAGAAAGTATTTGACGATTTTAAACTTAATTATCTATATATTTGGAGAGATATTCATTTGTTTGTCAGAGCATTGACATTTGGCTGAAAGTTTTGTTCTTTAATCAGATATTTTAGTATTATGCAGTACTATCCTCTATAAATATATCATTTTAACATAAAATCCTTGTCATTGTAACTTTTCATGTACTTGGAGATTCCTATAAGTAAAAAGCACATTGAGATGCAAACTTAATTTGAATATAAAGTGTATTTTAACTAGTTTCTTGACGTAATGATTTACTATCCGTAAGTTATTAGGATTACTGATTTTATTTAGAGATCATTATAAAATCTAAATAATTTAAAATATGAAGCCTGTATAACTTGGTCAATTTCTGCTGACTAGTAATTATATAATTTAAAATATATATTTATTAATAACAGTGGTCTACATAAATTCTAATTTCCCTTCTATACTTAGATTTAGCTGGTAGCCATTGTTTATAGAGTTTGATGATTTCTCCTAATTATCCTAATTGTGAGAGCAGGAAAGTATGCAAATTACCAGAAAAATCTCCTACTGATAAACTATGCAAATGAAACCTCAAGTGAGTGGATATATTTTTTTGTGCTATTAGTCAGTTGATTAAACTCTCCTAAATTGCAAGTTGACATGGCTAACCCCAGCTTTCAAGTCTCTAAAGAATCGTTTATGTTGTCAGTCATGTAGCCAAGATAACAAATACATATTCTCTGAGTTTAGTTTTAAAAGGCTGGAGACTTTTAGTTATCCTTGCAAAGACCCCAGATTATAGCCTATCTATCATACTACTTATAATAATATCATTAGAATCCCAGAGCAATACCTAGGGTGGTTGAACTGCTCAGCAGGCAATATTATAATAGATGAGCTTTCCAGACAACAGTTCTAAGAAAGAAAACCTGTTGGAAGAGAAAAGAAGAGAATTTCAAGTATTGTTTGTTTTCTTTTTCAACTTGGCTTTCCTACATTCTTTTTTCTAAGATGCCATTTGTGCATACAAATCACGTCAGTTTATTTTTAAAACCCACACACGAAGATATTGTTTTGCTATGGTTCATCCTAGTCAGTAGAGGCCCAAAGCCTCCCATTGTGAAAGGAAATGAAGGCTGGCTGGGTCTTTAAGAAGCCTCTGTATACACGTGGCTCCTTTTATCTCAAGCTTGTAATTGCTGTGATTTAACCCCAAGCAGATTTCCAAAAATAGCCTACTGACAAAATCCTCAGTAACCAACCCAAGATACATTAAAGAGGTTGGTCCCACAAATGAAGCAAAGTTAGTATTTATATTAACAAGCAAAAAGTCAAAGTCGCTTTCTTCATTCATCTGAAGCTCCTTCGGGTGTAACAATATGCTGAAGTCTTCCTACAGCTAGGAGAGCCAATGCACTTTGATAAAGCGCAACAAAACATCAAGATGGATCAGATCCCAAGGCTTCCAAATGAAATTATTTTCTTTCAAGTTGTATATACCTGGAGAATGTTAAATTGTCCAGTCATGTGGCAGATATGTTCTTTCAATAGAGAAATTGCTGTGTATCTGGGTTGCTGGAGAATGCCCTTCCCCCAGCCATAATACTACCTTGCTAAAGAACTGCTTTTTCTTCCAGGACTCTTATTCTTTGAGGAATAAGAGTCTCCTCAAACTTGATTCCCTTCTCGCAAGGGATAGAGGACCGTCTTCCTTATTTCTACCTTTGTAGCAATTACTACAGTATAGTGTTACTGATTAGTAACCTGACCTCCAGATTAGACTAAATTCCATGAGGGTGGACGCATTCTTGCCATGGTTGCATCCCTTGGGAACAGCATGTGGTAGACCTAAATAGGTATTTGATGAACTGAGGAAGCATGGTCTGACCATGTGTTCAAATTTAGGTTCAGAAAACTGGATCACTCTAGTGCTGAGTCTGATGTCTTCTTATGATGATACATTTTCTGATATTACAATCGAGAGAGTACAAATTTGTCTACCCAGAATGGGGAATTTAACCACTTTGGAGCTGCAGATGCTTCTCAGAAACAGTAGAGGAAACTAATAACTAAAGAAAGTGAACGGGAAAAGGAGGAAATAGTATTATCAGACAAAAGAGAGTAATGTGACATTTTTAAAAATAAACTCACTATCAGCTCTTCACTGTGATTTTTAGAATATTTTGTGAGGCTAACAGATTTCCCCACCCTCCTTTATTCCTTTTTATACACTGTGTCTGCAAATTGCCTAGGAAACAGTTAAAGTCTTGAGTTATTTGTGAGACATTATTCCATCATTTTTTGTTGAAATATATTTTAAAAACCTAGCTCTTGTACATGGTCTAATGCCTATAATTACATGTAATTAAACATAGTTAACAACTGGAAATAAAAATTTAGTATAGAAACCAATTAACAAATCAAAAAAAAATCATAATCCTGCTTATTTTCCAAATAAACTGACATAGATAATATAGAATTGCTTACCAAATGATAGAAGTTGTAGTGCCACCACTTCATCAACTCATTCTAATAAATTTTAAACCATTTCTTGAATTTTAGGAATAATTGATGTGCTCTTTGACGCTACTGTCGTCAGTTAAAAGATGTCCCTATCTGAACTACAATTGGACATAGAAAGCCTGATTTTTCCCCATTCCGTTGAAGGTATTAGGGTCAAGCTGGTTCTCTGCTGCTGCCAGCATGAAGCAGGGCAGGCGGTACCTAGATCCAAATAGTCTGCACCTCAACCCACACCAACATCTCTGTCATCACTACTGTCTGCCCTGTCACGTGCCTTACCACCCTCGTCTATGCTGGGCCATTCCAGAGCAGGAGATGGGCTGCAGGCGCTTCTGCCAGCATCCATCTCAGTCTACACTGCAGCTGCTGAGGGTCACCCTCACCAGCACGCACTACTATGCAGCTTATTAGGTAGCACAAGGGCTCAAGATCTTAAATCATTCACCATCTGGTACGGAAGCCCTGTATTTCAATATTTTAATGGCTAGTATGTTTGTAGTGGTGCTCATCAGCTGAATCTCAGCCCTGCCTAGAATGATCTAGTCTTTATAGATAACTAAATGATGGAAGTCTAATTCTCTTAAATTAGCCAAGTCATCCTCTCATTCTGCACCAGAATTTCTAGAAACTTGGCTTTGACAGTCAGGAACGTGAAGTGAGAAAGCGGAATAGACAACTACTTACACTCTTCAATTAAATGAATCAAATAACAATGAGCACTTAGTACAAATCAAGCACTGGGTATATTTTATCTCGTTTATTCTTTATATTAACTCTGTTTTGAGGAACTTACTATAATCATTTTATAGGTGGGAAAGCTGAAGCACAGAGAAGTTAACCAAATTACCCAAGGCCTAATATCAATACTTCGGAAGAGGAAAAGGCAGAATTCAAATCCTCACCATGTGTCTTCAGTCTGTTCTTTTAACTGCCGTTTATACTGTCTTCCTATTAAATGATTGATGTATTTTCTCTAAATGATCATCCTGCTGTGATGAAATAATAGAACTTTGATTTGAATTCTCGTTTCAGCACTTGCTAGTTGAGCCCTTAGCAAAATTATTATACCGCTTGTAAGCGTCAATGTTCTCACCTTTAAACTGAAAGAGTAAAATCTTCCTCAAAATAGTTATTATGAGAATTCAATAATGTAAGAAAAATAAAATGGTCGTATTGTACTTGGAACATAATAATCTTTAATGGATATCAATTCTTCACGGTAAAGTGCCTCTCCTTAGCACTATGAGGGCAATGACCATGGCTGGTTCATTGTAATAATGATAATCATACTCACTAACAATGTAACCCTCATAATGTGGCTAGAGTACTATTCTCAATCTTTTAATTACATTAATTCATTCAATCTCAGCTATCTTCAATATGCACGAGATAATATTACTATTATCCCCATTTTACAGGTGAGAAACAGGAGCAAGAGAATCAGGTAACTTGCTGTAGGTCACCCGCAGAGGGCAAGTGTGGAGCCTGAACTTTCACCCAGACAGCCTGGCTCCAGAATCTGTGCTCTTAGCCACTGCATTCATTCTTAGGATTTACTAGGGTTTCAATAAACATTTGTAGAAGTAATGTATAATTCCTGAAATTCCACAATTATTATTTCTTTTGTTAGCTTTAAGACTTCTGATCCCTAAGTAATATGAAACCTAATGGTAGACTATTAAATTTTCTTTTACTTGAACTCTTATGAATTTGTTTATTGGTCCTATATGGCAAACAGATTTTGATAGGAAAGAGAAAGCATGACTAAGGAAGAGACCCAGTTAAGAATGTATATGAAAGTTGAGACTCCAAATTTGGGTTCCAAATTTTCAGCAAATGGATAAAATAAAACACAAATCAGAAAATACTTCAACTGCAATACATCTTCTGATCTGGATTGTCTCAGGAATGCATCAAATATACTCAATAATTTAAAAATCTTAAGTGCATCTTAGAAAAAGAACATCTCTGATAAAAAATATTTTTGAATACTTCTACCTTGTCCTTCAATTTATTAAGAGTTTAAAATTCGTTCCTATATCATGTACAAGTAGGCCATCTGGAAACTGTTAGACACAAATACTAATAAACTTAGTTCTTGCTAAAAATAAATACATACTGTTTAATATGATTACTTAATTTCTATTATTTCTTTTGAGGATTTACACAAAATGTGTAAGTCCAAAACAAACTTCTAAATATCTTCAATGGTTTTTAAGAGACAAAGCTTCCCTGGTTACATTTATTTTCTCTTTTTTATTGATATTAGATTTATTTTCTCTTTTTTATTGATATTATCAGTGAAATAATTCCATGCAATGAATTTGATACTATATTTTCTCACTTTTACTGTGTTGTTAAACCATGAATCTGACAAATGGGAAATAGGTTTAGTTACATTATCCTTTACAGTGGTAAGAATTTCTTTTATACCTGAGAGGTTGCCTAATCGACCAAAGTCACATAATTAGTAATTTGCGAGAATAAGAGTAATTTCAAGACCATGCCTGCAGTATGAACCTCTACATGTACAGCCAAGTATCAGACTATTTAAAAAGTGTTTTGTGGAAAAGGGAAAGATCTGAAGACTGTTGAGCCTTGACATACTAATAACTTGAAAGTTGGCACACACTAATTTTTAAAGCAAGAGCTCTTCATAAGAGATGTAGGAAAGACTCTCTCTGTAGGTCTAAGTTTGAACTTTTGGATGAAGAATAATCATCTCGCACTTCTTTGAAAATTAGCATATAAGACACCAGGTACAACCTATTTTGAGCTTCAGAAATACTCTCATGTGGGGAATTCAGTCATTTAAAAAGACAGTAAACCATATACTGCTAAGATTATAAATTCTAAAGTTAGTCCTGGGGTGAATCCTGCCACTATCTTTATTGAATCTTCTTTTAAATGTCCTCATCTTTAAAGGGCTGCTGTAAAGATTAAATGAAGTAATACATGTAAAGTGTGTAATGCAGTGTCTGGCCAAAACACCTCCTCCAAATCTCCCATTTGCCAGCTGTTTGACACTGGGCAATTCACGAACTTCGCTATGCCTCAATTTTAATTCTTACGAAAACAAGGAAATATAATACAAATTTTGAAGATTTTTTATGAGAATTAGGAAACATATGTGCAAAAATTTCTGACATTTAGAAGGTACTTAATAATTAGTATTAAGAAAGTCTCATTTCTGCAACATATATTGCATATGTGTATAGTGTGTTATGTTGAAATTTTACTCAACAATTTTAAAAAGAGCTGTTGGCAAAGTTAAAACATAGCAGGCATAAATGAACTTGTGCTTCTGCAACGTTGATGTGTATTTGAATGAGGAAAATAGTTAAATAAATCCCTTTATTTTAGCTTAAATTTGTTCAGTTGCAATCAAATGCTAGTCCCAGACTAGGAACAGTTTTAGAAGGTTAGTCATTAAAACGATTTTTTTTAAAAGTATCTTCAAAAATTCCACATTATAGTAGAGGCACAAACTCTTCCTTCTGTGTTCTGAGTTAGTCAACGAGGGCACTTCATGATTTCAAAGCAGTTTTCATATTTGTGTATTCTGGATCTTCTCTCTGAAGCTTTTGAATTCTTTTTCTCACTTTTAGTCCCTCTGAGGTATAGTCAATATTACAATGATTTTTTACTGTTTTTTACTGTTTTTGTCCCAGTAAAACAGAATTTCTTGAAATCTTCCTTGTCGTTTGTTAGTTTTACTTCTACTCAACACTATGCTATTTGGCAATGAGCACCATTTGAGCATGAAGAAACTTTTAAAAAGCTTGCTATTTTGTTGAAGACCATGGGAAAATTAATAAAAGTTTGACTTTAAAAATAAAAAGCATATGTTCTCCCAAAACTTAAGCAAGCAAAACATACACGCAAATCACAGACTGGTATGGTTTCATGGTCAGTTCCTATATAGCTAAAGATGGCCACAGAAGATCCAGACCTTTCATATCCATCCCAGAAGAGTGTCACGATGCACAAAGGCCCACTTGGATTGGGGCTTCATTGATGAGTTTGAGTTACCCGCTCATGCTTGAACTTGTGCTAGAGGGATGGACTCTGCTCACTGGCCTAGGCTTAGGTTACAACTCCGTCTCTTAATTGGGCAATGGGGGCCATCAAACCACATGGTCAGAGAGTGGGAAAGAGGTGGATCCGTAAGCCAGAATCAGGAACAAGGACCCCAGCATGAGCAAAAATCAATATCAATCTTTGGACATTCATACTATTTACCAAACCAGTTCAAGTTTCTCTCCTGTGACTAGCTGGTTAGGTCCTGAGGGCAGGGTTCCCATTACAGCCCCTGACAGGCAATAGGCATTCAAACACTGCATTTGCTTCCTCCCATCTCTTATCAGCAGCAGTCACAGTGACCTTGTAAGGGTACAAGTTAGACCATGTCAATCCCAATGTCTTTCCAGCTCAAAGCCAAACTTAACTGCAAATGACCCAAAGGGCCCTTCACAGTCTGGTCCCCCCATTACCTCTCTGACCTCATGGCCTACTATTGCCTTATCTTGTGCTCTGCTCCAGTCATGCTGGTCTCCTCACTGCTCCTCCAAAATGCCAGGTCTGTTGCAGGCATCCCTCTGCCTTGAGCACTCTTCCCTCAGACCAGCATGAGGCCCACTCCTTCTCCTCCCTCAGTAGCTACTCCAATTCCCTTCAGTTAACCCTTCCCTGGACAGCTTACCTCTGTTGTATCCACCCATGAACACCTGTTCCCTCTTTCCTGCTTTATTTTTCTCCATAGTCTTTAACTCCATCAAAAATACCTATGCTATGGGCTTCCCTGGTGGCACATTGGTTGAGAGTCCACCTGCTGATGCAGGGGACACGGGTTCGTGCCCCGGTCCGGGAAGATCACACATGCTGCGGAGTGGCTAGGCCCGTGAGCCATGGCCGCTGAGCCTGCACGTCCGGAGTCTGTGCTCCACAACGGGAGAGGCCACAGCAGTGAGAGGCCCATGTACCGCAAAAAACCTATGCTATTATTATTATTATTATTAATTATTATTATCCCATCACTAGACTATAAGCACTATGAGGTCAGGGGTGTTGGATGTTTTTCTTCAAGACTCTATCCCCCAGCACCAGCATAGTACCAAGCACAAACGGATGCTCAATAAATATCCACTGAATGAGCAGATGATTCTTTCATTCATCCTCCAAGCCTTAGTGTGGGAAATGTCTCCTGTACAGACTGTCTCCTGTACAGTCCTATCCTGTATTTCAGTAGCACTTTCTCCATCACTCTGGGCTCCATAATGTAGGTGCTGTTAACTTCACTCACTCTTATTTCCCCAGTGCCTGGCACAGAGGACATGCTCAATAAATAAGCAAACGAAGTTGAGGAAATGATGAATGTCCTGAGTATGGCATTAATAGTGAATGCTCAGAAAGATTTCAGGAAATTTTATATTGGTGTCAAATTGTCAGCTATTCCAAGCCAAGGCGTGGAAACAACTGAAATGTCCATCTACAGTTGAATGAATATAGAAGATGTGGCATATGTATACAATGGAATACTACTCAGCCATAAAAAGAATGAAATAATGCCATTTGCAGCAACTTGGATGGACTTAAGAGATTATCATACTAAGTAAGCCAGAAAAAGAAAGCTAAATACCATATGATATCACTTATATGTGGAATCTAAAATATGACACAAATGAACTTATCTACGAAGCAGAAACAGACTCACAGACATAGAGAACAGACTTGTAGTTGCCAGTGGGGAGTGGGAGTAGTGGGGGATGGATTGGGAGTTTGGGGTTAGAAGATGCAGACTATTATGTATAGAGTGGATAAACAACAAGGTCCTACTGTATAGCACAGGGAACTATATTCAATATCCTGTGATAAACCATAATGGAAAATAATATGAAAAAGAATGTGTATATATGTATAACTGAATCACTTTGCCATACGGCAGAAACTAACACAACACTGTAAATCAACTATAGGTCAATAAAATAAATTTACAAAAAGATTGTCAGCTATTCCAGAGAGAAAAATAGGTCCACATGAAATCAAATATGGTTATCATTTTTTGGCTATTATATCATCCCACTCATGAGAAGTCAGATGTATGTCCTGATAAGCCTATTTCAAATCAAACCAAAGACTCAAACTTTCTTTAGCCATTCATGTTTTCTAGTTTTTTTCAATGCCCCCATCCCTAGACACACACACACACACACACACACACACACACACACACACACACACA
>NW_020838028.1:3385160-3426454 GCF_003676395.1 Aethalodelphis obliquidens | reverse complement strand
ACACACACACACACACACACACACACACACACACACACACACACACACACACACAAAACATGAGATAGGTTTATCATCTAGTATAGCATATTACAGCAACATATTCATTAACATAAACGTACTGGCAGGGATTATAGGACTTCTAAGTCTCTGGTTTTTTGGCAGAATGTTCTGTGGAGTGGAGTAAGAGGCAGAAGCCTGAACTAACACAGGAGACGATGGGAGGGAAGAGGGAAAGGCCCAGAAGTGACACCGAGACTCCCTGGGACCCCTTTGGCCCAGTACACTAGGCTGGCCTCCAGCATGACTCAATGTGAAGCCCCCTCAGAAGACTTGGCTGACGTTACTTCCTGCCGCAGTCAGACTTGGCTCAGCTACTTGAACAGGCCAAAGCCTGCTAAAGAGCCCATTAGGAGATTCCACATTCAGGAACTGGGGGAAGGGAGAGAGGAAATAAGGCAAGAACTGAAAGCTTCTGTTAAAACAACATTAATTCCCCATAAATGTCATCTTTTATCAACAGAGCTCACATTGAAGACTTGTGAAAGGTCTGAAATTTTAAAAAGGTTTTTCTGTGCTGGACACTCTTCCATACCCAATATAAGACCCAGAATAATGTTAAGTTTCTAACAATTATGAACCTGAAGAATATCAAAACTTCCAAAATAAACAGTGAGACAAAATAACCTGGCACAATTAGTCTATTCCACCATGACTATTCCACCATGAGTGGTTTGAAGATACCTTGTTTGTTTGGATATTTGACTTAATTTTTAGAGTAAAAAATACATGTATAAATGTCAAATTAATTGGGACAAAAGCCAGTTACATATGGAATCACAGTGAGAGACACAGGTAGGTAGCTCAGAACATTAGCCTCCAAGACTGTTTTGAAAACCTCCTAGGTAAATACTGATTTTTAAAAATTGCAGTATTATATCCCTAGAGTACTGTAGAACTTCTTGATTTTCCTGGATGATGATGATAATAAAGACTAATACTGAGTACTTACTCTATGCCAAACAAGACACTCTGAGATGTCTATAACGTAGGTGTATTCCATTATTCCCATTTAGCTGAGCAAAAGGAGGCACAGGAAATTTAAGAAGCTGTCCTTACATAGCCAGCAATCTGCAGAGCCAGGATTTAAACCCATACTGCCGGGATCCTGAGACCACAACATTCACCGTCTCCCTGTACTTCTCAGTGAATAACAGTCAATTTTAGTAATCACTGAATCCTTCTAGCTTGCAGATTAAGTAATTCCTGGGTTAGAAGCCAAGGATGGTGCTTAGGCGTTCAAGGTACATCCTCCACCCTCTAAAAGAGCTCCGTCTTGATAAGTTATGGCCTGCTGGAAGTATGTTGGACCTTCTATATTTCCCTCCCAAATTTTCATTCTCTGATGACTTGTTATTTTTAGGTTGTTCTTGGCCATGGCTCTTTTTCATACTTTGGACTGTGACATCTGTTCCATTCAGCTTTCAAATCCTCCTATCATATTAAATAAATGACTTTGCTTCACATTTTTTACATAGCTCATCTCTCAGAATAGGTTTGTTTAGGATTTGCTTTTCTCTGTTCTGCTGCTGGGATAGGACAGTCTGGAGGACTAGAGTCCATTTGAATATTGACAATTCCATAAACAAATGCACCATATGCTAGAATGTGTAATGTCTTGAAGATACACTTTTGCCATGGGCTGTGACCAAGATTGCTCATCTTTAAGAAGATTCCAAGTGAAGACTTTATCATGATTTCTCAAAATGACTGAATACATCCTTAGGCCCTTCTCAAATCTCCTGATAAAATTATAATTCTTCACCAGGTGTTGGCAGCACCCAACTTGGAAAATGCTACCTTTTGGCTATTTAAACTTCATTGTATTGTAGGCTGGAGGCTTATCCAGGTGCTGCCATATATCACCCAAACCAGCCATTGGACGGTTGGAGGAGATTAAGTAGCCACCATTGTCAGCCTTCTTTATGTCCCAGCTAACATATCATGAGCAGTGACACCATGATTTACTAAAGGGGGGAGGGGTGTCTCGATCATTGGTCTCTATCTAGACTCAGCCAGAAACTTAAAAGACAATTATGATTTTGCTTTTGGAATTAATTTAGCAAAACTTGTTAAGTGTAAATTATGCACAAAATAGTGTGGTAGGCTGTGGAGCTAAAAGAACAAATTATAATAATAAAAGTAGTGGTAATAATGGTTAATATTTTTAACTTCTTTCTGTGTTAAACTCTGGGCTAAGCTCCAAAAATTTTTAATTTCATTTGGTCCTCCAAACAACATTATGGGGCTTCCCTGGTTGTACAGTGGTTGAGAGTCCGCCTGCCGATGCAGGGGACATGGGTTCGTGCCCCGGTCTGGGAAGATCCCACATGCTGCGGAGCGGCTAGGCCCGTGAGCCGTGGCCGCTGAGCCGCGCGTCTGGAGCCTGTGCTCCGCAACGGGAGAGGCCTCAACAGTGAGAGGCCCGCGTACAGCAAAAAAAAAAAAAAAAAAAAAGGCAAAAAAACCCACAACATTATGACAATTATATTATAATGATCCTATCATCTCATTTTATAACAAGGAAACTGAGGCACTGTACAGTAACTTGTCCGGAGTCACACAGCTAATATGTGAAGGGGCTGGATTCGAATTCTGACTTCAGTCTGAATCCAGAATCCTCACGTTGACCACTCCACACACACACACATTTATAGGATAGAGAGATCAAACAGATGTGCAAATAATTTGACTACTGTCTGCACTTATTCTTTCTCCATGAATTGTAAACATCTCTCTGTCACAGATGCTTTTCAGCTCCACCAGTGTGGGTGGAGTTAGAGTTTTCCACTATATGATGCCAAGAGTTCAGCCACACTACTCAGTGTGGTAGCGCCACACTGAGCAGTCTTTCAGACATTCCTCCTAGGTTGTTATAAAGCAGCAGAACTCATAGAAGCATCTTTTCCATGACCACAATACCTTCGATTTTTTATTATAGCTGCTGATGACTAGAGCCACAAAGTGAAAGAAACAATGGCTGTTGTTTGCTTGTTTCCCACTGCAAATGCTGAAGTCTAGAGCTGCAAATTATTTCTTCTCCCATCAGGTTTTACCATGAGAGTTTCACAACAGAATGTCACCTTAATTTTAAAAGTTCTACCTAAGATGCAGGTGGCTACATACTACTGGGCAATGAGGTCCTTCATTGGTAATGTTTTTATTCCTTTTCAGTTATTGGAGCTGTTGGCTAGAAGGTTAAATCCTGGAATCATGGCCAGACAATAAACAGCCTTGCCGGCCATGCTGCAAAGTTTAGACTTGATAATTTATTTTATTCTACCCCAAATGCTCCAAGCCCTAACACCATTTCTTCCCAAGATCTAGCCACACCCTTATGTACTAACATTAGATAAAGATGTTCTCCTTGACCTACCTTCAGTCAGTCTCTTCTGAGTTGTCTTTTTGTCTAGGTCCTGCCCTTGGGCTATGCCTTTGGCCTGCTTAGTCCAGTTTTAGCAAAAATCCTGCTGAGTCAAATGAATGAAAATCCCTTCCCTTAATATTTTATTAATCTGGCCTATCTTCAGCAAGAATTTTGTCAAGTCATGTTAGCCAGAATCACCTTAGACTTGATATTTACTTAGCAATTTTCCATCCATTGACCCCCGCCCCCCGCCACCACCCTGCTCCTTGGCTATAAATCTCCATTCACTCTTCTCAAATTGAGTTGAGCCCCAATGTCTCTTTCCAACTGCAAAACTCCCACTGCAGTTGCCCCTCTTGAAGAAACGTTTCCTTACCATCTTTAACAAATGTCATGGAAAACTTTTCATTAGAACTTTTAAAATACTGTTTTCTGTCACTAGAGCTTATTTTCATGTCTTTTCCTGCTTTCTGAAAATACATGTTGTAGGTTATTACCAGATGGACCAAACCCAGCAAATAGAGAAGACCAGATGAATTCTTAACATTCCATCTTCCTGCCTTAATCTGATCATTCAGATCCTTCTTACAAGGGTCCTAAACCACATTAAAATTCTCCCTGTGGGGCATTTCTAACTGGTAATGAAATAAACAGGATGTGTTAGTTGTAATTCTACAAGGCTTGCATAACTCAACTATGATTTCTGTCAATTTAGCAAACTTTTTAGATTATAGGATTTTCCCCCAACATTCCTCCCTTTTGCCTACTCCTCCTCCCCTTCTTGTTCTTTTTTTTTCCTTCAAGAACTTCAAAAACTAGCAGCAAACTCATTCTACACAAATTCTTTCTAAAGTCTGCGTTTAATGCTGGCGTAAATTGGACAGACCCTTCTTACAAGGATATTTTCTGAGTGATTCCAACTTTCACAACAGGCACATGTGAGTGGATTTTCTCCAGGCAAGCAAAGGATGAAAAAGAAAAATTCCAAAAAATTTTGGCATGTAGGTTTCTCAAACTATGATTTGATTTTCTATAATTATGAAAAATATCAAGCATCAAATATAAAGAATAATAAATAATCACCCATTCACCTATAACCCAAATTCTTCAAATTTTGGCATTTTCACCATAATTGTTAAAGGTTTTTTTAAATAATGTTTCAGATTGTTCAAGCCCACAGTGTATACTTTCTTCATTTCACTTTCTTTCCCTCACAGATGTAACTACTATCTTAAATTTGTAGCTTACAATATCCATAAATACGTTATACTTTCATTACAAATGGTATATTCATTAAAAATACATTGTATCTTTTGCATGTTTTGAAAAAGTCTGTTCTGTATATATAATTTTTTGTACATTAAAAAAATTGTATATTGAATGTATAATTTGGTTAGTATGTTCTTTTTTTAATTGATGTGGTTTTTTTTTAACATCTTTATTGGAGTATAATAGCTTTACAATGTTGTGTTAGTTGCTGCTGTATAACAAAGTGAATCAGCTATATGTATACATATATCACCCTATCCCCTCCCTCTTGTGTCTCCCTCCCACCCTTCTTTTCCCACCCCTCTAGGTGGTCACAAAGCACCAAGCTGATCTCCCTATGCTATGCAGCTGCTTCCCAATAGCTATCTATTTTACATTTGGTAGCATATATATGTCAACGCTACTCTCTCACTTTCTCCCAGCTTACCCTTTCCCCTCCCCATGTCCTCAAGTCCATTCTCTACATCTGCATCTTTATTCCTGTCCTACCCCTAGGTTCATCAGAACCACTTTTTTTTTTAGATTCCATATATATGTGTTAGCATTCAGTATTTGTTTTTCTCTTTCTGACTTACTTCACTCTGTATAGCAGTCACTAAGTCCATCCACCTCACTACAAATAATTCAGTTTTGTTCCTTTTTATGGCTGAGTAATATTCCATTGTGTATATGTGCCACATCTTCTTTATCCATTCATCTGTCGATGGACACTTAGGTTGCTTCCATGTCCTGGCTATTGTAAATAGTGCTGCAGTGAACATTGGAGTGCATGTATCTTTTCGAGTTATGGTTTTCTCAGGGTATATGCCCAGGAGTGGGATTGCTGGGCCATATAGTAGTTCTAGTTTTAGTTTTTTAAGGAACCTCCAAAATGTTCTCCATAGTGGCTGTATCAATTTACATTCGCACCAACAGTGCAAGAGGGTTCCCTTTTCTCCACACCCTCTCCAGAATTTATTGTTTGTAGATTTTTTGATGATGGCCATTCTGACCAGTATGAGGTGAAACCTCATTGTAGTTTTCATTTGCATTTCTGTAATGATTAGTGATGTTAGGCATCCTTTCATGTGTTTGTTGGAAATCTGTATAGCTTCTTTAGAGAAAAGTCTATTTAGATCTTCTGTGCATTTTTGGATTGGGTTGTTTGTTTTTTTGATATTGAGTTGCTTGTATATTTTGGAGATTAATCCTTTGTCCATTGTTGCATTTGCAAATATTTTCTCCCATTCTGAGGGTTGTCTTTTCATGTTGTTTATGGTTTCCTTTGCTATGCAAAAGATTTTAAGTTTCATTAGGTCCCATTTGTTTATTTTTGTTTTTATTTCCATTTCTGTAGGAGGTGGATCAAAAAGGATCTTGCTGTGATTTATGTCATAGAGTGTTCTGCCGATGTTTTCCTCTAAGAGTTTTATAGTGTCTGGCCTTCTATTTAGGTCTTTAATCCATTTTGAGATTATTTTTGTTATGGTGTTAGGAAGTGTCCTAATTTCGTTCCTTTACATGTAGCTACCCAATTTTCCCAGCACCACTTATTGAAGAGGCTGTCTTTTTTTTTTTTTTTTTTTTTTGTGGTACTCAGGCCTCTCACTGTTGTGGCCTCTCCCGTTGCGGAGCACAGGCTCCAGACACGCAGGCCCAGTGACCACGGCTCACGGGCCCAGCCGCTCTGTGGCATGTGGGATCTTCCTGGACCGGGGCACGAACCCGTGTCCCCTGCATCAGCAGGTGGACTCTCAACCACTGCGCCACCAGGGAAGCCCCAAGGCTATCTTTTCTCCATTGTATATTCTTGCCTCCTTTGTCAAATATAAGATGACCATATGTGTGTGGGTTTATCTCTGGGCTTTCCATCCAGTTCCATTGATCTGTATTTCTGTTTTTGTGCCAGTACCATACTGTCTTGATTACTGTAGCTTTGTAGTATAGTCTGAAGTCAGGGAGGATTATTACTTCAGCTCAGTTATTTTTTTGCAAGATTGCTTTGGCAATTTGGGGTTTTTTGTGTTTCCATACAATTTGTGAAATTTTTTGTTCTAATTCTGTGAAAACTGCCATTGGTAGTTTGATAGGGATTGCATTGAATCTGTAGATTGCTTTGGGCAGTACAGTCATTTTCACAATATTGATACTTCCAATCCAAGAACATGGTATATCTCTCCATCTGTATGTAGATTTTTTATCATTAGTATATAGGAACGCCAAAGACTTCTGTGCATTAATTTTGTATCCTGCTACTTTACCAAATGCATTGATTAGCTCTAGTAGTATTCTGGTAGCATCTTTAGGATTCTTTATGTAGAGTATCATGTCATCTGCAAACAGTGACAGCTTTATTTCTTCTTTTCTGATTTGGATTCCTTGTATTTCTTTTTCTTCTCTGACTCCTGTGGCTAAAACGTCCAAAACTATGTTGAAGTGGTGAGAGTGGGCAACATTGTCTTGTTCCTGATTTTGAAGGAAATGGTTTCAGTTTTTCACCATGGAGAATGATGTTGGCTGGAGGTTTGTCATATATGGCCTTTATTATGTTGAGGTAAGTTCCCTCTATGCCTACTTTCTGGAGAGTTTTTATCATAAATGGATGCTGAATTTTGTCAAAACTTTTTCTGCATCTATTGAGATTATCATGTGGTTTTTATTCTTCAACTGTCAATATAGTGTAACACATTGTTTGATTTGAATATATTGAAAAATTCTTGCATTCCTGGGATAAACCCCACTTGATCATGGTGTATGATCCTTTTAATTTGCTGTTGGATTCTGTTTGCCAGTATTTTTTTGAGGACTTTTGCATCTATGATTTTCAGTGACATTGACCTCTAGTTTTCTTTTTTGGTGACATCTTTGTCTGGTTTTAGTATCAGGGTGATGGTGGCATTGTAGAATGAGTTTGGGAGTGTTCCTCCCTCTGCTATATTTTGGAAGAGTTTGAGAATGATAAGTGTTAGCTCTTCTCTAAATGTTTGATAGAATTCATCTGTGAAGCCGTCTGGCCCTAGGCTTTTGTTTGTTGGAAGATTTTTAATCAGAGTTTCAATTTCAGTGCTTTTGATTGGTCTATGTATATTTTCTATTCCTTCCTGGTTCAGTCATGGAAGGGTGTGCTTTTCTTAGAATTTCTCCATTTTTTCCAGGTTGTCCATTTTATTGGCATATAGTTGCTTGTAGTAATCTCTCATGATTCTTTGTATTTCTGTAGTGTCAGTTGTTACTTCTCCTTTTTCATTTCTAATTCTGTTGATTTGAGTCTTCTCCCTTTTTTTATTAAAGAGTCTGACCAGTGGCCTGTCAATGTTGTTTATCTTCTCAAAGAAGCAGCATTTAGTTTTATTGATCTTTTCTATTGTTTCCTTCACTTCTTTTTCATTTATTTCTAATCTGACCTTTATGTTTTCACACAGTCTATATGTGTTCTTAGGTCTGAAGTGGGTCTCTTGTAGACAGCACATATACGGGTCTTGTTTTTGTATCCATTCAGCCAGTCTATGTCCTTTGGTTGGAGCATTTAATCCATTTACATTTAAGGTAATTATCGATATGTATGTTCCTATTACCATTTTCTCAATTGTTTTGGGTTTCTTTTTGTAGGTCTTTTCCTTCTCTTGTGTTTCCTGCTTAGAGAAGTTCCTTTAGCATTTGTTGTAAAGCTGGTTTGGTGCTGCTGAATTCTCTTAATTTTGGCTTGTCTGTAAAGGTTTTAATTTCTCTGTTGAATCTGAATGAGATCCTTGCTAGGTAGAATAATCTTTGTTGTAGGCTTTTCCCTTTCATCACTTTAAATATGTCCTGCCATTCCCTTCTGGTTTTCAGCATTTCTGCTGAAAGACCAGCTGTTAACCTTTTTGGGATTCCCTTATGTGTTATTTGTTGTTTTTCCCTTGCTGCTTTTAATAGTTTTTCTTTGTATTTAATTTTTGATAGTTTGATTAATATATGTCTTGGCTTGTTTTTCCTGTGGTTTATCTTATATGGGACTCTCTGCACTTCCTGGACTTGACTGACTATTTCCTTTCCCATGTTAGGGAAGTTTTCAACTATAATCTCTTCAAATATTTTCTCAGACCCTTTCTTTTTCTCTTCTTCTGGGACCCCTATATTTTGAATGTTGTTGAGTTTAATGTTGTCCCAGAGGTCTCTGAAGCTGTTCTCAATTCTTTTCATTCCTTTTTCTTTATTCTGCTCAGCAGTAGTTATTTCCACTATTTTCTTTTCCAGGTCACTTATCCGTTCTTCTGCCTCAGTTATTCTGCTATTGATTACTTCTAGAGAATTTTTAATTTCATTTATTGTGTTGTTCATCATTGTTTGTTTGCTCTTTAGTTCTTCTAGTTCCTTGTTAAATGTTTCTTGTATTTTCTCCATTCTATTTCCAAGACTTTGGATCATCTTTACTATCGTAACTTTGAATTCTTTTTTAGGTAGACTGCTTATTTCCTCTTCATTTGTTTGTTCTGGTGGGTTTTTACCTTGCTCCTTCATCTGCTGCATATTTCTCTGTCTTCTCATTTTGCTTAACTTACTGTGTTTGGAGTCTCCTTTTCGAAGGCTGTAGGTTCATAGTTCCCATTGTTTTTGGAGTCTGCCCCCAATTGGTAAGGTTGGTTCAGTGGCTTGTGTAGGCTTCGTGGTGGAGGGGACTGGTGCCTGTGTTCAGGTGGATGAGTCTGGATCTTGCCTTTCTGGGGGGCAGGACAGCATCCGATGGTGTGTTTTGTGGTGTCTGTGAGCTTAGTATGATTTTAGGCAGCCTTTCTGCTAACGGGTGGGGTTGTGTTCCTGTCTTGTAAGTTGTTGGCATGGGGTGTCCAGCACTATTGCTTGCTGGCAGTTGGGTAGAGCTGGGTCTTAGTGCTGAAACAGAGATCTCTGGGAGATCTCACACCGATTGGTATTATGTGAGGCTGGGAGGTGTCTGGTGGTCCAGTGTCCTGAACTTGGCTTTCCTACCTCAGAGTCTCAGGCCTGACACCAGGCCAAAGCACCCAGACCCTGTCTGCCACACAGCTCAGAAGAAAAGAAAGAAAAAAACTAAAAAATAAAAAATGAATAAATTTTTAAAAATAAATAAATATAATTTTTAAAAATTATTAAAATAAAAAAGTAATTAAAAAAAAGGAGAGCAACCTAACCCATAAACAAATCCACTAATGATAACAAGTGCTAAAAACTACACTAAGATAAACATAAAAATCAGAAACATTCTGTCGCAGGCAGCAAACCCCAGTTTGCAATTGTTCCCAAAGTCCACCGCCTTAATTTGGGAACATTTGTTTTCTATTCAGGTGTTCCACAGATGCAGGGTACATCAAGTTGATTGTGAAGATTTAATCCACTGCTTCTGAGGCTACTGGGATAGATTCCCTTTTCTCTTCTTTTTTCGCACAGCTTCTGGGGTTCAGCTTTGGTTTTGGCCCCACCTCTGCATGTAGGTTGCCCTCAGCCTTCTGTTCCCACCCAGACATGACGGGTTTAAAGCAGCAGTTGATTAGGGGGCTCTGGCTCACTCATGTCAGGGGGAGGAAAGGGTATGGCAGTTATAATTGGAATGCTGGGCGAGCCTGCGGCGGCAGAGGCTGACATGAATTTGCAACAGCCTGAGGCGCGCCGTGTGTTCTCCAGGGGAAGTTGTCCCTGGATCACAGGACCCTGGTAGTGGCAAACTGCACAGACTCCGGAGGGTGGGGGAGCAGGCACGTGTGGATAGTGACCTGTGCTTGCACACAGGATTCTTGGTGACTGCAGCAGTAGCGTTAGTGTTCCATGCCCATCTCTTGTGTCTGAGCTGATAGCCACAGCTTGCACCCATCTCTGGAGCTTATTTAGGTGGTGCTCTGCCTTCTGTGGGCAGACAGGGAAGGAATCCTCTCTCCTCGCACACCCCAAAACAATGTTCTCTTGCCTCTTAGGCAGGTCCATACTTTTTCCTAGACTCCCTCCCGGCTAGCTGTGATGCACTAGCCTCCTTCAGGCTGTGTTCAAGTAGCCCACCCCAGTCATCTCCCTGGGACCTGACCTCCGAAGCCCAAGCCTCAGCTCCCAGCCCCCACCTGCCCCAGTGGGTGAGCAGACAACCTCTCAGGCAGGTGAGTGCTGGTTGGCACTGATTCTCTGTGTGGGAATCTCTCCACTTTGCCCTCTGCACCCCTGTTGCTGCACTCTCCTCCATGGCTCTGAAACTTCTCTCCCGCCAACCCCCTGTCTCTGCCAGTGAAGGGGCTTCCTAGTGTGTGGAGACTTTTCCTCCTTCACAGCTCCCTCCCAGATGTGCAGGTACCATCCCTATTCTTTTGTCTTTGTTTTTTCTTTTTTCTTTTGCCCTACCCAGGTACGTGGGGATTTTCTTGCCTTTTGGGAAGTCTGAAGTCTTCTGCCAACATTCAGTAGGTGTTCTGTAGGAGTTGTTCCACATGTAGATGTATTTTTGATGTATTTGTGGGGAGGAAGGTGATCTCCATGTCCTACTCTGCTGCCATCTTGAAGACCCCCCATTTTGGGTTTGTATGTTCCTTAATGTTCCTTATTGTTTTAAGCTCATTTTCTCCTGCTGATGGACATTTAGGTTGTTTTCAATTTTTTCCTATTGTAAATAATTAGAACTTGGGGGTGCTCTCAAGTTAAACAATAACAATTTCATAGAACATCAACATCAAACAAGGCCATTCTGTGATTGTGATAGATCAGGACAAAAACCAGGAGTACTATGTAATTGTCTCTGAATATAGACAGAAACATGAATTCAAACAACAAAAATGACCAAACATTCCTTTCTCCTGGCTAATATGAATGACTGCTTCTCCTTTACTAATTACAGCTTTAGATTATCCTAGACTTCCCTCCTTCTATATAAGATTTAACAAAATAATCATACAGTTACTCCACTTCCAATTAACATCCCATTCAGAGCAAAGCCCCACTTCTTACATCCTCCCCCATAGCATCTACAGAAGCCTCAATCCATAACAAGTTCTCTCTGACCCTCTCTCACTGAGATGCCTCTCAGTTCACCATAGTGAGTGTTCTCCTCCAGTGCAACAAGTAAGAAACCCAAATCGTTCAATTTTAGGTATGTTCCTGGTGGCCTGAGGCTAGAGAGACACTAATGAGGTTAAACATCTTTTCCCACGTATGTTGGTAAGAATAACCATTGATGGTGAGAGATGACTTTGTTTACAAGATAATCAGAAGATTCCAAAGCTCTCTAGGATCTCCTTTTGGGTTGTTCTTTCATTTTTTTTCTGAATTGGCTATTAGTGAGATTTGACCATTTTTTATTGCATTGTTTTTCATTTTTTTATGTATTTATAGTTTTTTGTTATGTATTTATATTTTCTAGATATAATAACTTTATATATTGTACTAAAAATTCATGTTTTTATATTGTCATCTTTATTGATTTTTTTATGATCTATGATCTTTGTGACCTAAGAAATGCCTCCTATATAAAGGTCATAAATATATATATATATTTAAATTTTAATTCTATTTCTAGTATCAAAGTTTTGCTTTCTTCACACTTTGGCCACCAATCTCCTAGAATTTATTTTATATATTGTAAGCGGTACTAATATGATTCCATTTTTTCCCAATCTGGATAACAAACTATTCTGATAAAATATATTGAACAGTCTTTCCTTTATCCATCCATTGATAAAGCTAGACATGATATTTATCAAGTTTCCAAAGATGTGTGGATTCGGTTTTTTATTCTATGTCATCCCACTGTTTTGTCTATCCCTGCACCAGTAAACACAGTTTTCATTACTACTATGTCCTATTCTTTCCTTCATAATACTTATCATTTGTAATAAGTATGTTTTCTGTAATGTCTAACTCCCTCATTAGACTGTAAGTTCTGTGTGGTAAGCTCAGTGTTTTGCATAGTGCCTAACACACTGTAGAGACTCACCATACACTTGCTGAATGAATGGATGAATGAGTGGAAGAATAAATAACATTAGAATATAACCATAAAACTAAGCCAAATGATCTGGCTTTCAACTGCCTGTGGCCTCCTGCATGTCCAGGTCTCAACTCATCTAATTTAGGCAGATGACTCAGGTGCTATATATAAAGATCTTCTTGATTTATTTCTTCCTTGTTTTGCTATTCCTCAGAGAAAAGAGTTGCAAGTTAGTTCCTAATGCTGTGTTTTGATCTCACCCCACCTGTATTTTATCAAAAAGAAATACTTAAATTTTCATGCAAGTGAAGATTTTGTTTTGTATTTCATATCCTTCAAAAATTTCCCTAATATTTGTATCAACTTTTTCCTTTTTTTCATAATAATAATCTCAATAGTAGATGCTTACATAGTGAGTACTATGGGCCAGGGTCTGATCTATAAGTACTTTATATTAGTTCATCCAATCCTCACAAATATCCATGTTGTGTGTGCACTTATTACAGCTAATCAAAGATGAGGACACTAAGGAGAGAGAGTTTAAGTTGCTTCTCTAAGGTCACTCAGCTAGTATGTGGTTAAAATAGAATTTGAACTCAGGCAGTCTTGCTTTAAGGTTCATGTTCTTGGGGAAGGAGAGAACCTAAATGTTTGTGTTCATAGCTTATTTTATATAGACATTGTCAATTATCTATTTTGGTTTTGTTTTTTGTTTGTTTTTTTTTGTTGGGTTTTTTTTTTATTGGAGTATAGTCGTTTTACACTGCTGTGTCAGTTTCTGCTGTGCAGCAAAGTGAATCAGCCATACGTATACGTATACATATATCCCCTCTTTTTTGGATTTCTTTCCCATTTAAGTCACCACAGAGCACTGAGTAGAGTTCCCTGTGCTATACAGTGGGTTCTCATTAATTATCTGTGTAGTGTATATATGTCAATCCCAGCCTCCCAATTAATCCCACCACCCTCCCTTCCCCCTTGGTAGAGACATTTGTTCTCTATGTCTGTGTCTCTATTTCTGCTTTGAAATGTACTTCTAATCAAATTATTTTCATAAAGATAACATTAATTACATAAGGGGGATATTCGAGGTTGGGTCTTGCTTCACTGGTGGAAGCTGTGGAGCTGGTCTCTCCAAGCCTGCTTAGTTATGGCTTGAAATCTTAAAGGAAGAAGATTCTTCCTCTTTCAGGATCTATATATTAAAAATTATTACTACACATGCACAGATACACATTACCCTTTCTTCCGAATTATCTCTGTTTTCTCCAGAGTTGGATGTTCTCGAGTGTTCAGCTGGCAAGCTTTCTTCTGCACAGTATGGGCTGGGAGCTGGCAAGTGGAAGGAGTGGAATCAGCAACCCCCACCAACCCCACTAACCACCTTGCCCTCCCCTCACATAGATTTTAATCCCTTTTCAAAGAGGTTTGTTTAGTTTGCTCTTAAGATCTTTGCACCCATGAAAGTTGGGGTTGGAGTCAGATTGGGTTTGTCTTTAATCATTCCCTGTTCTTAAGCAGGCAGTCCTTTAACCAAATTACAGCCTTCTCATTCTTCCCATGACTGTCCCAAACAGACATGTTAGAGGCTCTATCTGGAAGAGTGAGTTCCCACTGGTTAATTCTTCAGAAAAATTTCAGTTTCACATCCATCTTTCAGTTGGGATTCCTCATAGTCTCTGGACCACTGATGGCCCTGTGCTGTTATGCAATTATTTTCTTTAGTACACCTTTTTCTGTAATTTAATTGGGTTGAAGAGGAAGGTAAGTTTAACACATGTTTTCTATCTGTCATCTTGAACTGGCAATCAGAATAGAAAAAGTTTATGAATTCTTAAGAAAGACTTCAAATTTCCTTAGATATGTTACTTGACTTTAACAGGTATAGACAAATTAATTTATAAATGAGTATCCCAAACAAAACAGAGCCATATTCTATCACATAACTGGAAGTATGCCAAAGATCACAAACTTGGTAGCATTTTCCAGGAGCTTTTCTTCGCTTCTCCATTGGTTGCAATATATTCTGCCACTTGCTTTCATTTTCATTTCATTTTGAAATTAATTCTCCAGGGTAGGGTGACTCTTTTTTTCCAGATAAGATGAAACAATGAACAAAACATTTTTTTAAAGTATACTAATATGATAATATATGTATTTTTTAAAAAGCTATCCATAACCTTTAATATAGTTTGACTTATCAACCTCAAGGCAAAATGGGAAATTTTTTTTTTTTTTTTTTTTTGCGTTACGCGGGCCTCTCACTGTTGTGGCCTCTCCGTTGCGGAGCACAGGCTCCAAACGCGCAGGCTCAGTGGCCATGGCTCACGGGCCCAGCCGCTCCGCGGCACGTGGGATCCTCCCGGACTGGGGAACGAACCCGTGTCCCCTGCATCGGCAGGTGGACTCTCAACCACTGTGCCACCAGGGAAGCCCGGAAATTATTTTTTAATAACTTTTTAAACTGATTATAAAAGTGGTTCGTGTTCATTATAGAAAATTAGGTAACACACACAAACATAATGAATGAAATAAAGTAAACATATCTCCTAATCTTATCATCAGAATGAGGAACTTCTTAAATCTCTGCTTGGCCTGTGACTTCTCAAAGTATTTAATAATGGAACCAAGAAATTTATCAAAGATTTTGCTCATCTGCTCTTACTAATGATCAGTCAGTAAGTTGCTTTTCCAGGGTCATACAGAAAGCAGCCCTAATGAAGACTTTAGAATTGCTTTTTCTTTACCAAGGCATAACTTAGGCTCTAAAAGATTTGACAAACTGTAATTTTTTTATACATGCTCTCTTTACTTTTTTTTTTTTGGTCAAAATAGGGATTCTTCAGCCATTCTGTACTCACACTAAAAGTCAGCAATTCCAAACCTGGCTAGTCTGTATTTTTCCTCTTTTTGTTTGTGCAAGTAAGATTTGAAAAATGCATGTGGGTTTTGAAACTCCTGCTGTGCCAGCCACAATTTCCCATAAAACAGGGAACATTTATTTGTGTATATGAAGTCCTGGACAGCAGTACTTGGTCAGACGTGAGACAGATGTATGTGTGCACAGCTGTTTGTGTTTAAGGACAGAATACAGACATAAATAAGGTTAGATATCCTTGGTTTGATGCTAGAACATTTTCATACACCATATTCAAAGGAATATCTGTCATAACTGAAAACAAGGAGAAATTTATCAGGAACAGAGCACAGGCCCCTTCTCCAGAGCCAGGATAAACAAAACCAATATGGGCCTATGAAGCTATGGTCTTATAAAATAAACTTCATTGTACAAAAGAAAACCACCTTATTTATTCATAAAAGTATTGTCAGGTAGTACTGTCTTTTGTGAAATTAAAGACTAGAGATATTTTTCTGGTTTGTCTGTAACTGTCAAAAGTGTTATTATGTGTAAAGCTAATAACACTAGAAAAGAGATCTCCATGAAAGAACACAGCTGCTGTCTTTGTCATTAAGTTTCCTTCCTCGGCTAAGACAGACTAACGTCCTTTTCTTTTCCTATAAAAAAAGTTTGTATTGAAACAAAACTGAGACTTCTCTCTTTTTTTTTTTTTTTGGCTGCGTGCGGACTTTCTCTAGTTGTGGCAAGCAGGGGCTGCTCTTCATTGCAGTGCGAGGGCTTCTCGTTGAAGTGGCTTCTTTTGTTGTGGAACATGGGCTCTAGGCGCAAGGGCTTCAGCAGTTGTGGCACACAGGCTTAGTTGCTCCCCTGCTCGTGGGATCTTTCCGGACCAGGGATCGAACCCACGTCCCCTACATTGGCAGGCTGATTCTTAACCACTGCACCACCAGGGAAGTTCCAAAACGGACACTTCTATAGTATATATCAGTGGCCAAATGATTCCCAAAAGATGTTTTCCTCTGCATGATACAAAAAGCACAGAATATAAAATGACAAATCTGAGACTCAAGGTCACAGAGATTTCTGGAGATTCCTAATTTGTTTTATGGGGATGATGACCCTGAAGTTTGGGAAGTGTGCCTCAGGAAAAAGGCTAACAGGGAATTTTGCTAATTCATTTCTTTACTCATTTTTATTCTAACTCTTTAGCTTAATCCAATTAAGAAACATTCACATTATGTGCTACCTGGATAAAATAATTTACTTTTAAAGCAAAATTCATTCAAATAAATTTTTCTAATAGGTGGTATAAATAATACTTATTTTCACACTATATCTGCCAAGATTTTTGCATCTCAAATGCTCCATTTCCTCTCCCCAGGTTTTGCCTTCAAGAAAATCCCTTTAAAATCTTACAGCAGCCCTTCAAAGTAACTACACACTTTGTTTAGAAGGTACTCTTGTTTTGATGAAAATCCTAAAACAACTCCTTTAAAGGGTTTGTTTAAAAGAATCCAAGACACAGAGATATCCGTAGGACTGAAATGCTACACTTTATTTACACAAGTGTGGACTCTGAAGAAATGTTTTGTTTTGTTTTCTTGTCAACCCAATAAATCATATTGAGAATCATGGGTGACTTACAATGTTCAAGACACAAAGAAGACAACTTGGAGTAGTCCATCCTTTTAACCTCTGCTCTGATAACTCAGCCATCATTAGCTTAAGCCATGTGATGAAAGCAGGAGATTAAACGGTAGAATTGGCTGTTAGAATTTTTCCCTATGTAATTAAAGTATTTTACACTGTGTCTAAAAGCAGATAACTTTGATAAGATTTACATGTCTTCAAAAATTGTAAAATCGTTCTAATACATATATGCAGCACTTGTTTAACATAATTTTGAGAATTACATATTTTGTGTCATCATATGTACAGAGAAATATAACAGGAAAACAATGAAAAGAGAATAAGATTATGAAGAAGTGAAAAGTCCTTTTCATTTATCTCATAGACGTGAAATTAATACAAGAAGCAGTGTTAGAAAGAAGTTCATACTGTAAAACAAAATGTGTTTTTTATTGCCATGGATATATGGTAACATCGTAACTTGAAGGGCTAAAAATTACCTGAAGAGTTATATATTCTCAAGAGGAGACTTTTTAAGTTAAATTATATTTTGTATAAACTTCTTAAAAGTGTCTGTTCAAATTTTCTGACTTGATTATTTTATTCTCAGTCTATTTTTACTTGGAGTATAGCGTTAAGAATAAAGACTGAAGGCTACTAGCAGAGAAATAAAATTCGTGGATTTCCGAAGTAAAATACTGCTGTGAGTCACAGGAAAAATCATGCACTATATGTTGATGCAAAGATTTTTCCCAACACCTGCTTGTTGCCATGCCCGCCAGAACAACACCTACAGAACTGGATGACAATGGCTTGTTTTCTTGTCAGTCCCTAACCTTGAACTGTGAGCTCTACCAGGGAAAACAGGACCATATCTTAAGTCATCCTTTTATACTACCCATTTGGACAACGTTAGTTTTGTAGGAGAAAGAGCCAGTTCTCCCATGTGAAAAATAAGAACAATACATTATAGTCCATCTGATGGTGTCACCATTCCCAAGGGGGTTCCATGTGGAAATTTTAGGCCCAGGCAGTCTTAACTTCTTCTTGGTATCACAGGACCATCATCACTTCATCCTGCTTCCATAAACATGTGTCCCAAATTCTCTTCTTTGGTCCACCCCAACACACACACACACACACACACACACACACACACACACACACACACCATTCACTCTAAGATTTCTGAGTCACCAAGCAGAATAACTAGATTAGTCACAGACTTCTCCCCACTGTGCCTGAGCAGCCTCTCTGAAGCCCACGTGTTGGTGTGTTTGCCTCTAGACTCCCATCAAGGGGCTACTTCCCCACCATGACCCCTCCGTGGCTTGGTTATCCAGCTCCTGGCCAATGAGATGTGAGTGTGATGGGAGACAGTGACCAAGAATTCTGCCCATCTCATTATAAATGGAATATTCCAAGCATGCAGAAAATTTTACATAATGACATAATGAATATCTGTATATAATCAACACTAGCCTTATTAAATCTCAATATTTTGCCATATCTACTTCAGATCTCTCTATTTTTTGAAACATAAAGTAGAACAGATATGATTAAGCTCATCGTGCCACCCACTTTGAACTCAGTCCACCTCTGCTCATGACATATATGAAGGTCAACATTGTTCCACGTTTGGTGGGTATCATTTCCTCACATGGCTTTGTACCCTTACTATATCCTAAATACATCCATCAATATTGTGTAGTTTGACTTGCTTGTTTTACACACATATATTAGTATCATTTTTCACATTTAATTCTGCAACTCTTATTTCTTTCAACGTTATATGTTTGAGATTTATATTGATTTTGAGTTATTTCTATGTCTATACTCAGAAATATATAATAATTTAGAACGTAAAATGTGCTTTTCATAATGTTTATGCATTCTAGAAAAAATACACTCATTGTAAATAACTAAGTCCCAAAATATTGCATAGGCCTACAAAAGCACTTCAAAAGTATGTCTTATTGCAAAATTAAACCCCACGTTTACCCATTTGTCCGTAGACAAACAATTACTTTGTAGGAAACTTCCTCAAAAATGAACAAATTAGTTGACATATGAGACTGCATGGCATACTCATTCCTTACTTATAAGATACCAAGATTCTGTATAACTTCCAATATTCATCATAATGATTTATAAAAAATAATTATTTCAACAAAAATTTTATTATTATTATTTTTTGCGGTACGCGGGTCTCTCACTGGTGTGGCCTCTCCCGTTGCGGAGCACAGGCTCTGGACGCGCAGGCTCAGCGGCCATGGCTCACGGGCCCAGCCGCTCCGCGGCATGTGGGATCTTCCCGGACCGGGGCACGAACCCGTATGCCCTGCATCGGCAGGTGGACTCTCAACCACTGCACCACCAGGGAAGCCCCCAAAATGATTTTTTAAGTGAACAGGAAAAGGAGAAACTAAAAACATATGCATACACGTTTACTTGGAATGAAATACATTGACAATTTTAATTTTAATTATTGAAATGCTGTCTGATACAGAAAAATATAATGAACTTACCTCAATTTATGTTAAAGATTTTAGCAAATTTTTTTTTTTTAAAAAATAGGTAGCATACTGCTTAGATTTTCGGAATCAATTGTAAAACAACCACAAGAGGGAGTCTTGAGTGAAAAATACATCGAGTCACACACTTTGTTCCTAAATTAGTGATACAATGATGGTAAAGAACCAAACATAAGAAGATGGTAGTGAACAGAAAGTGGAATATTGAACATGCTGATTTGTAAACTCCATTAATGTGCTATCTAAAAATATATTGTTAATTTCTAACCGACAATATTTGTTAAATAGACCATCCCTTTAACTTGTATATTACTATATTATATCAATGTACTATTAGCAACCGCAATAACAATAAAAGCTACATCTTATTGAGATTTTAATATATGCCAGACACTATAGATAGCGTCTGATAGTATACACATGAGGGGTTCCCTGGTGGTGCAGTGGTTAAGAATCTGCCTGCCAATGCAGGGGGCATGGGTTCAAGCCCTGGTTCCAGGAAGATCCCATATGGTGCGGAGCAACCAAGCCCTTGAGCCACAACTACTGAAGCCCACGAGCCCTAGAGCCCGTGCTCTGCAACAAGAGAAACCACCTCAATAGAAGCCCACGCAATGCAATGAAGAGTAGCCCCCGCTCCCCGCAACTAGAGAAAGCCCACATGCAGCAATGAAGACCCAATGCAGCCAAAAATAAATAAATAAATTTAAAAAATAAAATAAAAATTTAACTGATACATATATAAGACAACCAGTATTTTGAATTTCAGATAAACAACAAATAATTTTTAATATAAGTACATCCCATGCAGAATTTGGGACCTACATATACTAATTATTTGCTGTTTATCTGAAATTTATATTGACCTGGCATCCTGTGTTTTAACTGACAGCCTTACTCTAAAACTGATCCAGAGCCTTAACTCTCTGTTATTTGACTCTCAAGAACTAGAAACTCTGCCTTGGATGAAGAAAAGGACAGCCACTATTTTGCTTGTCTAGACAAGTGAAGGTCAGTGGTCTGGGTCTCGTTGCCCCTTCAGCATCATCCAATAGTTCAGTGGTTCCCAAATTTTAGTGGGTGTAAATACCATCTAATGTGTTTACTGTAAATACACGTTCTCCAACAGCCTTTGGCTAGGCCTAGAAGTGTACAATTTTAACAAGACTCCAGATGTTTCTGATGTAGGCAGTCCTTGGCTTGTTCCCTGAGAAACAGTGAAATAGCTGGCTTACTCAAGAAAAATGTAATGACACTGGAAAATGTGCTAGAAAAAGTAAAAATCATTTTAGGGGCAAGGTGGACCAGCCTATGAAGTCTGACTAAAATTATTAGAAATGCAGTCTGAAAAAATATAAGCTGAAGAAAGATCTAATTGAACATCATGTTATCATGACACGCAGCAGTCAATAATATTTTTTTAATGGAGTAACCAATTAAACCCAATGTGCATTTGATAGGCTACTACTGTTCTTCTGGACACTGGCCATGGGAATTAAGGCTGATATCCTTGAACATGCAATATATATCAAAATTTAATATTTCCTTTTCTCCACTACTAAATTACTCATTTCCGTGCAAAGTCTTCTCTTTTTAGGTGGGCCATTCAGGGCAGATGATTCAATTATTCTGACCTTCTTCCAGAGTTTGAATTACTTACTGATCCTGAGAAACTTCATGCAGATTAAGAAATTAAAATGAGAACCAATTTAAGTAAATGAGAGCAATTAAATGTTTTTCTGCTAAATGTTATAAAGGAGCTCAAATCCCAAGAAATCTTAGAAAGATATCATTAAATTATTTTAAGATTTTATCTGTCCACACTCTTTTAAATGTTACCTGCAGGCATTCTAGTGTCTATCTTTTTAACCCTTTTTGTGTTTTCAGTAAGGTAATAACAATGAGGGCAAGAACCAGAGAAGACATGTTAAACATGGAGAGGAAAGAGCAAATACTAAAGACTTTTTTTTTTGCGGTACGCGGGCCTCTCACTGTTGTGGCCTCTCCCGTTGCGGAGCACAGGCTCCGGATGCGCAGCCTCAGCGGCCATGGCTCATGGGCCCAGCCGCTCCATGGCATGTGGGATCATCCCGGACCGGGGCACGAACCCGTGTCCCCTGCATCGGCAGGCGGACTCTCAACCACTACGCCACCAGGGAAGCCCTAAAGACATTTTAATGGTAGAATTAATACCACTTGGAAATTTATTCAATATGTAGAATGAGTACAATATCAATTTTTCTCTATTATGGCCATTATGATCATTTTATTAGTAATTCTATCTTACTAAGTAGTATGACATGCATGTTTTTGGTACCTATTGGACTGTGAAGAATTCATTTTCTTTTTTTCTTTAATTAGGGGGTGGCTAGATGATGGCTATTCTTTTAAGATGTTCACTTCCAGAAACAGTCTCACTGCCCCTGTTTTGCTGTTTTATCCCTCCTAAGAAGAACTGAATGCCACCAGTAGACAATAATTGATCAAGACATTTACATGAGTAATCTTAATTTTCTATATTATCCAAATAATTTTCTCAAATTGTGTATACTGAAAGATAATGTTAAATAGGCTTGGACTTGCAGTAAATCTCAGAGCCGTGGCTCAGTTAACTAGGCACAGCAAATCTCCAGAGATGATGAGGTGTGAATTATTTCCCAACCATAGTAGACACTGAAACCCTTTTTTATCTGAGGATCCTGTCATGGACTTGATGTTCCATCAAATACACACACACACACACACACACACACACACACACACACTCACACACTCACTTAAAACTCTGTATTCTGTCTATGTCAACATGTTTTGGACTTAACAGCAGGAGACTTGCATAGCTGTTTTATTCCTCCACAAAGACATTTTGTTATATGTCATCTGCTTTTCTCTGGATAGCTGAGTTGCTGGGTAAATGGCATGGTGCTGTTCTCTTCTTGCTAGGAATTATATAGTTCCCTCAGTAGATAACATGTGTAATCCCACTGACCTAGAGAATTCTGGGTTCTTTGAATTTCCAAATGAAATTTTTAATTGGCTTATCAATTTCTTTAAAAATGCTTGTTCAGATTTTGAGTAGGATTGCATTGAATCTACATATTGGTTTAAGGAAGATTGCCAGGTTAACAAAATTGAATCTTCCAATTCATGAACATGGTCTTGCAATTCATGAAAACATCCCTCCACTTGTTTAAGTCATCTTTATTTCATAGTTTATTTTTCAGTTCTAAAATTTCCATTTGGTTCTCTTTTTTTTTTTTTTTTTTTGGCTGAATTTCCATTTCTCCATTGAGACTTTTACCCCCTGAAAACATGTCTTTCAGGTTTTCTTCTGTTTTGGGTTTTGTTTTATTTTACTTTATTGAGGATAGTTATAATATCACTTTAAAATCCTTGTCTGAAAATTTCAACATGTAATTCATCTTAGGTTCAGACTGGATGAATTCTTTTTCTCTTGAAAATGTGTTTTTGCTTGGTTTTTCATATTTTGGGTAATCTTCAGTGTATCCTGGGCTTTATGAATTTTAAGTTGTGGGGATTGTGAATTCTGTTCTTTTTCCCTGATGAACATTTGCTTTTAGCAAATAATTTTCTCCACTAGGCTTGAACTTCAAACACTGCTGGATTTCTTGAATGGCCTCTCTCATCTCAGTTCAGGTCTTTTGCCTTTAGCTGGGCTGCCTTTGGGTCTGCTTCACGCATGCATTGTTCACGTGTCAGTCAAAAATGTAGGCAGACAGAATCTGGGGATCCACATTTTGGCTCTTATCCTTGTGAGGTTTACCCAGTCTCTTCAGTGGATCAGCTTTTGTGGCTACATGTTTCTAATTTCACTGGCCAGAAGGTCTGGGTCTTTCCACATGAGCCCCAACTCCTGTGTGTATCTCCTGGACTGCACTTAGCTCAGGATAAGAGCTGCAGAGAGGGAAATTTACTTAAAGAGAATGCCCTCTGTTCCCTCCTTCAAGTGAGCATAGACTCCCCTTCAGGTCTGTCTTCCCCTCACTACCCAGTACCTTCAGGTAACTGTTTTATGTGTTACTTCCAGGTTTTAAATTTTCCTGCAGATTTTTTTTCTAGTAGGGTCTTAGTCCAGCACTCCAAGAAATAGAACTCCCTACCTAAAAATCTGTTCTTCCAAACTACAAAGACACCATCGAATCCATGAATTCATCTTGGATTTGTTTGACATACCATCTCTACCCCACTAAAGACAACTCCCTTAATTTCTGGTGAGTCCGACATGACTATTTTCTCTCAATTATTCAGTGATGGTCATTCTTGAACATCTAGATTCCAATAATTATTTATGTTGTCATGATATTACGTTCTTTCCTTCATCAGTATGGTCATCAAATGGTAAAGTTCAAAGTAATAAACTCCTGGTCATTGTTTTCATAAGACTCAAAAAAAAAAAAAAAAAAGAGAATAGGAGGGAAGCTGTATAGGTTTGACTGCAGCGAGTTTTAGGAAGTTGCACAGGATCTATTTTCTCATGCTGCCCTGAACCTTTAGCTCTGATTTAGGTGTAGAGCCACTCTGACAAGTTTCCTCTTGAAGTCAATTTTAATCTCTCTTTTTATTTGGTGGATTCAACAAACTTACTCATTGCATATTTATTTTGTAAACTTTTACTTCTCCCTCCTAAATGTATTTTTTTCTCTGCTACTTATCTCTATTTCCCCTGTTTTCTTCTCTTTTAATGGGCCACCCACAAAACCAGTAGTGTACCTTTGATATAACTTCCTAACTGAGCAGTTTTTGAATCCCTCTTTCATTCTCAAATCTCTACCCATTATGGCAGAGACAGGTTACAGAAATCTACATTTCTTTCCTTCCTTGACATCATCCATTTTCCTCCAACAACTGACTTAGAGTTGTTCTTGAAATAGTGTAAATATTTGCTTAGGATTTTATCCTAATATGCCACTCTATGAGACAGTTGTGCTGATAAAACAGCAGGGACATGTCACAGAGAATTTTCTACACTCTACAACTTAACAACTAAAGGGAATCTTTATTTAATTAAAATTTTTATATGTCTTATTTCCACTCATAAAAAACACTGAATTTCTCAGGGCCCTTATTTGCATTTCCATTTCCTTTACACTGATGATGCCTTGAATTCTTAACTAGACCTCATCAGAAAAGTCATTTTCCCTTGAGTATGAGTAACAAATGATTATACCTCTTAGACATACTCTAGATTTCCCAACAGTTTCAGAATGAAACAGGTCACTGCCAGGGCCATTATCCTGGAGTATCCAAAATCACACAGGTAATCAGGGAGGTCACACAAGTTACAAATCAGCCATCAATAATTATTTTTAATTTTTTTTTTACCTGTAGGTTAAAATAAAGATAATTTGCAGTTCTATGAGAATATAATACGGTCCTACAGTACTTACTCTGTGCTAGACACTGTTCAAGCACTTTACTAATGATACTTGAAATATATACTCAAAGGGGAAACTAATAGTAGGTTGGAATTAAAAACTTGGGCTGTTTTAGTAAGATCTGGGAATTAGTGAGGTGGGGCTGGGTAAGATGGCAGAAGTAAAATAAAGTTCTCCTACCTCAATGAGGGAGTGTGGGAAAATAAAAATGTGCTAAAGGTCTTATCTTGATGAGGAGATGCACAGCTGGGAATAAGAATGCCTTCGTGTGTTGGGCAGTGGGTCAATATCTTATTTTTGTTGAAGAGTGGAGAAATATGTGTTTGATCACAAGCATCAAAAAAGGAAAGGTGTTTCTGGGAAATTGACCTTCATTGCAGGCATGTAGCCAGAGTCTGCAGAACAGGCTGGTCAGGAAGGGTGGTGGGCGTTCAGGACCCAACCCTTTACAAGGAATTTCTCACACCTGGTCAGAGCCTTGCTCTCTGTGGGTGGTATCATTCACAGCTGTACACAATCTAAACATGCTAGCATCTTTTATGAGCTGCTTCTGATGGAACACAAGAACATAAAAATATTGTGACCTAAAGAAATTGCCTTGCTTTGAACTCTGGGCAAAGTTGTAAACATTGCTGACATTTCTTGATGTCAATTGGATTATGCTTTCTAGCATTCTTTCTTAATTGGTTTTGATTGGACTGAGACATACTGATGATTACAGTATTCTTAACAATTATGCCTACAATTGTCTAAAAGTCTTTAAGAAACTAGAGCACACTACTAAAACTGCTTGAGATAAAATTTTAAAATGGCTTTAATAACTATGAACATGAAAAGCTAGAAGGAGAGAGTTTTAGGTAAAATCTGAAGAGTTTTATTTGTGTCTAATGTCCATTTCATATCCCTTGCCTATTGAACTGGATGATCTCTGAGCTATCATGCATTCTGTTCTTGCGTAGTGTTTGGAGTGCCCTTGGAGAGGGTTGGGATTTCCTTTTTACTTTTCATACAAAATTAGCACACTTAATGGAAACAGCACACTTACGTGCAACTCCAGCGTTATTGTAAAGGGAAATGGAGAATTCAAAATTGGGGAAAACACTAATTTGAACACATTGTTTGATATGTCTATTTTAAGACAGGCATATTAAGTGGAAAGAGGGGAAATGTATTAATAAGTTCTTACATTATTGCAAAGTAAAAAAGACACTCGAATTGCAAGTAGCAGCATGACTTATGAACTTCTGGGAAACGGGAGCTAATTTGAATCAGTTCAGCTTGTGATAGGCTACATGTCAGTGAGGATGCTTTACAAAAGCAAAAAATATAAAGTACACTCGAGAAAAGTCATACCTACTGATGAGAGTGAAGGGATCGATGCCCAATGTCTACTAAAAGTAGAGAAGTTTCAGAGAACAAAATCATTTCATTAATAACAATGATCCAATATTTTGATATGTTTATTGATATATCCTCTTCCTTATAATTCTGGTTGAGAAGTGAAAGATAATAAGGAAACTAAGAACCAAAGAAGGAAAGAAAGAAAAAGGAAAAGAAGGAAAGAAAAAGAGAAGAAAAGTGTTGCTGAGTTGACACAGATGTCATTTGGGGTCCTGGAATGGGTAACAAGAACAGTCTTCAGACAAGCTGAAGCCTGAGTCTGTTGAGGAGTACTCTGGGTTTTGGGGAAATTGATCTTTGTTTTGCCCAATATCTCAGTAAACATTCTGGAATGTGCTGGAATTGTTTATATCAGCCACTTTCTTCTGATGAGCAGGCCAGTTTTCAGGACAGCCAGATGTGAGGGAGATCAAGGAAGAAAGCCCTTGTGAGAATTACAAAAGGAGCTTCTCCTGGCTGGTAGAATCTTCCCTCCTTGTGAGTGATATCATTCACATTCCTTAGCTTTTGTCATTGAAGACATTTGACATCCACTTCTCTTGACATCTCTCAGTCAATAACACCATTACCTCATTGTAACAAACATGATAAATTGTAACTGTTAGTAGAATAGACAGCAGAATTCACTTCTAAATTAACAACTGGAATTTTTTTTTTTTAATAACAAAGTCAAGTACACAGAATACACAGAGAGCAGAAATAAGATCAAATATATTATTTAGAAAATTAAAAGTGATCAAGATTAATTCCCCTCTTAAAAGACTTGAGAATAGGAGATTAGGAAAAAAGTAGGAGAGTAGGAAAAAAGTTATAACAAAATATTTTTAAAAACCAACCTCCTCCCTTTAATGTATAGGTGCATGTGTATTTGTACATGCATGTGTATGAAGAGAGTGGGCATGAGAGAGAAAGATGTTGCTTGCAAATATTAGACAATTGACAGTTTTAAAATTTTACTGGTATAGATGCAAAAATCAGTTCATTATTTTGCCACAAACAAACCTAGATGAAATCAAAATAGTAGAGATTTTACAGACTACATTTTTTATCATAAATCAATTAAATAAAATATAAACAGGTAATGGGGAAACTTGATTATATGGTACAATATGGAAATTAAGAATTATCTTTCTAAAGAAACTCTAAATTACAAGCTAAAAACAAAAATTACAAAACTATACACAGAAAAAAGAAAACATTATACCAAAATCTCCAGAGACAGCTAAAACTGTATCAAATTTAAGGAAGGAATACAGTGTAAAAATTAGGGAAAGACTAGCAAAATCAACCAAAAGAAAATACATAGACAAAAATCAATATCAAACCTTGGAAAATGAGAAATAGGAATGAAAATATTTAAGAAAGTATAGATATGCTCAATTGCATTATTTGAGAAGGCCAGTTAGAAAACAACAATTTCTAGCAAGCTTGATTAAGGGAAATATGCAGAAAGAAAAATCATACAAGTTTAGAAATGAGAAGACATAATACAGTTAATACTATAAGAGTTAG
Source organism: Aethalodelphis obliquidens (assembly GCF_003676395.1). NCBI lineage: Eukaryota > Metazoa > Chordata > Mammalia > Artiodactyla > Delphinidae > Aethalodelphis > Aethalodelphis obliquidens. The sequence continues at coordinate 3,398,526 of NW_020838028.1, read as the reverse complement.
GAAAGAATATCATCTACAATCTATAATAGGCATTTTTAAGACCCAGAGGAAATTGATGATTTCTTTGCAAAATATAAAAATTGACCAAAGAAGAGGTAGAATGCTTGCAAAAACCAAAGGGATTTAAAATGTGTGGCAGTTTCCTTACTCTACGTATATCTATACCCTGGTCATTACGTATTTTTTTACCTCTTGACTTTGCACTTGACCATAAGATTTTCTTTAACCAATAATATATGGATGAAGGGCGAGCATGCCTGTCTGAGTCTAACCTTTCAGAGGCTTCAGGTGTTTCTGCCCTCTCTTTTTGCCTCTGACACAGCCATGAAAAGGATATGGAGAAAAATAAGAAAAATAATTATAAGCTAGTTCTAAATATTTTTCTTTGGCTTATTAATTTTTAAATAATTCCTCTTATTTGATAACTTAGGGGAGATCTTTTTTTCAGTTGTTTAAGAATTTGCAGTCTAATGATAGCAAGTTCTAGTTTTGTTTCAAAGTTAGAATTTCTGATTTGTCTGCAACTTCTTTGATTTTATCATGTATATAGAGGTTCTGATTCAGAGATAGTCATATAAAAACAAGTTCTGTTGTGTCATATTCTATTTATTTAGAAGGTATTTGAAATAAAATAAAAATTATTCTTGGAAAAAAAAAAGGATATACCTCTATAGCCACCTCTCCAAGGAAGATGGTACAGAGGTGCCAGCCAAGCCCAGCAGAAATCAGTCTGTAGACAATTAAGCAAGGTCAGTGCAGATGAGCAGAGCTGTTACAGATAATCTGAAGACCTGTAGGAATAAAACATGGCTGTTAAATCTTCGACTTTTAGGTTGGTTTATTATGCAAACAACCCTGAGTAAAAGCAAGCACATACCAATGTTATGAAAGTTCTTCCATCATAATTAGGGCACAAATACTGATGTTTCTCTAATCTTAAGAACAGGTAATTTCAGGATATACCGGATCTTTCCCTGACTATAGTAATAGGATGTAAAGATTCTTAGTTCATTTATCAAACCAGACACCTTATTACCAAAACTTGATATAGTACCAATGAAAGAGGAAGGGACAGAGAGACAGTGAAAGAGATATAAATAGAGAGAGGCAGAGAGAGAAAGGGGAGGGAAGAGAGAGAAAACTATAGGCCAATCTCATTATTAAATACACAGTGAAATTCATAAACACTACCTTAGTTTAAAAATCTAATTAATAACTCACAAAATTACCATTCAACTGACGAAGAACAGTTTGTCAAGGAATACAATTTTAGTTCAATTCTCTCTTCTGCTTCTGGCCTACCATTCGATATTATTAGACTGACTGATAATGTCCTACAGCTTTTGAACGCTCTATTCTATTCTTTTCAGTCTTTTTTTTCTCTTTGTGTTTCAGTTTGGGTAATATCTTTTGACCTATCTTCATGTCCTCTTATGCTTTCCTTAGCTTGTTGAGTCTGCCAGTGGGCCCATCAAAGGCATTCCTCTTTCCTGTTACCATGCTTTTCATTGCTAGAGTTTTCATCTGATTTTATTTCGATAAATGTACCATGTGTTCTTGAAAAAAATGTGGTTATGTTGCTGTTGGAAGTTACATTCTATGCGTGTTCATTACATCTTCCGTATCTTCCAGATCCAGTTGAGAAAGGTATGTTAGAGTCTCCCACTAAGATTGCAAATTTGTCTGTTCCTTTCTTTTGAAACTATAATTGGATGCATCCAGATTTTACTGGCCGATATCATTTTGAAATATTCTTCTTAATCTTCAATAATGCTCCGTGCCTTAAAGTTTACATTTTCTTTTATAGGAATAGTCACATCAGCTTTCTTTTGGTTAGTGTTTGTAAGGTATAGTTTTTTTTCCCTTTCATTGTCTTTTTGAACTTTCTGTGTACTTGTATTTAAGAGGCCTCTTGTAAACTGCCTGTAATAATCTTTGGCTCTTTATCCAGTCTGACAAGCTTATTCTTTCACTTGAACTATGTAGTCCATTTGCTGATAGACATGCAGATATATCTCCCACATCTTCAAGAAAGGCCTGTTGCCCTGCCGTAGGGAGCGTTACCAGCAGACTACCTCCATTGTCAGCTCCCTCAGTGTCTGCCTCAACTGCAGGGGAGCACTGCACCCCAAGTCTCCCTGCTTTGTCCAGTGCTGCATGCATTTGGGGATTGAGCAAGTTGTAAAGGCCTGGCCATTTCAACACAACATAAGACAACTCCTGTTCCTCTGCCCCATTCTCCTCCCTTTGGGTCTTTCCTTTTTCCTAAGGCGTGGCCTAGGATGGAAGCCTGACAGACCTCTGTCACCTCAACCCTGAATGAGACCTAGCTCAGCTCTTCAGAGTTTCCAGACATCCTTCTAAATCTGTCAAACGTCTTGAGGCGGAGGCCTGTGGAATTCTTGGAGGCTGGTCTCTGTTTCCTCAGCCCTATAACACTAGGATACATTCATTCTGCCTTTAAGGCCTTTAGGACTAGCTCCTGGCCTTCTAAACAGAGCAGAATTTAGCAAATATGCTCTGGGGAAAAAAAAAAAAAACAGTGAATTTGAGTCATCTCAATTTTCTAACTTGTCACACCAGACCCCTAAGCCAACAGCTTTGCTGATCTCTGTTTTCCCCAGCGGGGGCTCTCTCTGCTTGGGAAACTCCAAAGTTTGCCTGTGGCCATGCTCAGAATCAGCAAAAGCTCCAAGCAGAAACAAAGAAAACAGCTAGAGATCTTCTGCTCAGCTCAGGAAGCTTCCTCCTCTTTGGGATTTCAGTTGTTCTAATAATGCTTACTTAGCTGTTCTGACGCCTTTAAAAATAGGGTTTAAAAAAAATTATCCAGCTTTTCTAGTTGTTACAGCAGGGACATTGGTTTGCCATAGCATCCCACCAAAGTGGAAGACTCAGTTATCTCTTCAACCTTCTTTTAGTCTTCTCCTTCTTCGTGCATTCAGCTGACACATCCCATTGATTCCATTTCTGCAGTTTGCTTGGATCTTCTGTCTTTTTCTTTCCCTGGCCACCACTTTAGTTTGGTTACTCCAGGGTGATTCCAACATCACTAGTCTCTCCTGCACATCCTACTAGACTTCTCTGTAGACTAAACATTGGTAGGCACAGCTCTAATGATACTAATTTCCAGCTAGAATTCTTCCATGGCTTTTTGCCACAATTGAATGTCAAGTTTTTGTCCCAAGTTATTTCTTGTTTTATGATTCCTATTGCTTATGCTTCATGCAAACCAGACTATTTAGTGCTCCATTAACATACCCCGAAAATCAGCACTACTTGCCCTTTGTCCAAGTTATACTTAGTCATTTTCCCTTTAAACATCTGCTTTAGAAATCCTACCCGTGATTCAAGTTACCATTTAAATGCTGCCTCTTTCATGAAAACTTCTTTTATGCTCCAACAAGATCTCATGAGTTTGCCTCCTCTACATCTTCCTGTTATGTAGATTTAACTTGTCTTTTGGTGCTTCCTAAATTCTGTCCAACATTATATTGATTTGGGTATCCCCACTGCTAAAATGTAAAATTTCGAAGTCAGGGACCTATTTGTACTATCTGGTAAAATATACACTTATTAAGCACATTTTGCTCAACAAAGAATAATAAAATAAACATTGGTAAATAAATAAAAGAGTGAGTCACATAAATGATCAAAAATAAGTTGATGACAAATTGTGTACAGATTTTCTAGTGTAGGGACCTTTTCTCTCCCTTTTTCACTGTTTTTCACCATGTTTCTGCAATATTCGGTAGTGGGGGGGATATTCAGATTACCTGTAATGATTGCTTGGACCAAAGTCAACCTCCTCCTTGCCTTTTCTTTGTTAGCTTCAAAGCCATTGTACAGAGAGAGATAATTTGGAGCAAGTACAAAATATTCCACAAAGCAGCATAAAATGTTTATCTTAATTTACAGTCAACCTTAAAGTATAAAAATTCAGTATTTGTCCACAAAGTGCTTTCAGAGCCTCAGAAGGATAACATAACCCAAATCCAAAGTGCCATTGTGTTGTTATCTTCAGGTTCTCACGTTATGAGGTCATGCTTATTACTCATGTAGTTGGATACTTTACATTTCTTACAAATCCTTCCCAGAAACAGCCCCACCCTAAATAAAACTGTTCAAAGTGAAGACCCTTAGTTTTAAAGTATAAATAAGTAAATGATGAAACTTGGTAAAATGATCTTTTAAACCTCATTTGGAACAAAAGAACATCAGTGAGAAACAATAAATGATGCAGAGAAACATTTATTTCTGCATCAGCTAAACTCCTTTCTCTATCGCCTGCAAAGGATCAACTGTCATGTTCTATAAAACTCTGTGAGTCATATGAGTTTCCAACAAGCACTTATCATTGGCCGTCATAGACTGATGTGGACTTGAAGTTGGGGAAAACAAGCACGAAGGGCTCAAGCTTGAAATATTAATAATATAGTTGAAAGAGATTATAGCAGGAAGTCCTTCTCCCATCATTGAATAATCTGATATAAGCTATTTGGGTTGTATCTACATAAGAAAAAATAAAACTATTTAAATCAGTAAATCTGATTTTTAACATGGGAAAATTAATAGCTAATTGAAGCTGTGTAGTCTGTACTTAATACATGTAAATTATGTAAATAAAACAATATATATGTTGTGATATGCATAATTTTAAATCCCGCACTCTCTATCTCTATTCTCCAGGATTAAACTGAAAAGCAGCTGAGGATAAACAAGGTCAAGGGTATGGACTCTGAAACCAGACTGCCTAGGTTCAAATCCCAGCTCAACAATTAATTATGTAGCCTTAAGCAAGTTAATTAAAATCAAGTTTCCCATAGATTGCTTACCTTGATAGGAGTGTTGGTTACTGGGTGTAAAAATTTGTCAAACCACATTTAACTGAACACTTAAAAATCTGTGGACATTATTTTATATAAATTACGTCTCAACTAAAAGGGAACAAAATTGTTTAAAAACCATTTCTATAAGAAGGGAAGGGCTTCCCTGGTGGCGCAGTGGTTGAGAGTCCGCCTGCCGATGCAGGGGACACGGGTTCGTGCCCCGGTCCGGGAGGATCTCACATGCCGCAGAGCGGCTGGGCCCGTGAGCCACGGCCGCTGGGCCTGCGTGACCGGAGCCTGTGCTCCGCAACAGGACAGGCCACAACAGTGAGAGGCCCGCGTACTGCGAAAAAAAAAAAACAAAACACACACACACACAAAATAAAAAAAAGAGAAAGAAAATCACTCTGCTTATCACATATGTTTGTCGTATGTCTTAAATAAGACTGCATACAAAATGCCGCAGAAATCATAACTATTATCATTTGAATAAGTGATCAAAATTTTGCAAGGTAAATATTGCCTTTTTTTTTTTTGAACTAATGAAGGAACAGTCTAGAAATGTGTACTAACTTGCCAAAAATTTGAAGCAGAGCATTAAATCTTGGTCTGCGGAAGGTCCGAGTTTTCTCCACTCTAAGAGAAAATTACAGTGTGGACTTTTTAAAAGAAGTTTAGCTGGATTGAATGAACAGTTAAGTGTAGATTCTGTTTTTTTCTTGTAGTTTAACCATGGGAAAAGAGCTCAAAGTTTCAAATGTTTTAGTTTAAAATATTCTGTTCACAGAAAATTTTAGTTTGAAAGTTTACGATTGTAAATCTTATAATAGGGTATAATAGGGAGGGATAGTAACATTATGGAAGATGGGAACTTCATTCTTCCTTTCTGCTACCTGCTAAGGGAATATTTCGTTGTTTCAAATATGTTTAGAACTGTTACTTTTCAGACTGACAGCCTAATGGATGATACTACCAAACAGATAAAGAGACTCTATCTCTTCCTCAGGCATGTGGAGAAATATACATAAACATATGACATTGGCTGCAAACATGTTGGTTATATGGTTTGAATAAAAAGAAAACCACCATGAACTATATGGTGGCTTTCCAAATGACACATTGTAGGTTTCATCTAAAATTATTTATAATTCCTATATAAAATATTTCTATAAAAAGTGTTTCCAAATTTCTGCTAAAGCACAGGTGAAGTTAGCTCCACTTTTTAGCTCATCATCTCTTGCCATATGATGAATGTAATCTTAAGAATTAAGTAACATTTTAAATAATAAACGATCAACTTTGATTCTATATAAGTATTGTGAATTCATTCATATCTTATGATCCGTTCTATTTTTTGAAATTCTAACATTTTATAGAAATTATGTAAAAGGTTTGACTGTTTTTGGGGAAACGTCATTTAAAATACTTTTTATATAGCTGCATCTTAATATAAAAAATCATTATGCTTCCTTTATTCATTCATTAAAATACTACTAGCAATCACATTCAGAAAGAAAAAACCTGCTCCGTGATTGGTATACAAAGGCATCCGCAAAGAACTTTCAGTTTAGTGAGGGGAAATAGAATTTACACTGAAGTGATTATCATAAAAATCAATATTTAAGGACACTGTTTAACCCAAGAGCAGTGGGAGCAAAGCAAGAAAGACATTTCTGAAAAGGCAACTTATTCTGAATAGAGAAAGTTCAGATTTGAAAATCTTATCTTTGATACAATAAGGATATAGTAGATTTAACAGAGGGTGACCTGGAGAGAGGAACTAAAATAAGCAGAGACACAAGAAGACAGGAGCAGAAACCCAAGGGTAGAAAAATAAACTAGAAGATTAATAGCAATTGGTTTAACTACACAGTTCAGGTAGTAGAGAAATGGGAGATAAGTATCTGAAAGGATGGTTGGAGCCAGATTTTGAAGGTCTGAGAATGCTAAGATAAAGAGTTTGGGCTTTTATTCCCCAGCCTCTGAAATCCTGGTTTAAGCATTGTTCTAAGCAGTGATTCTCAAAGTGTTGTCTAGGGAACCCTGGGGAGCCTCCATGAGGTTTTTAGAGTCCATGAGGTCAAAACTATCTTCATAATAATACTAAGATATTAATATTCTCATTGCCTCACAGGTTTACTGTGGAGTCTCCCATGGTGTGTTACATCACAAAAGATTAAATGCAGAAGCAGATGTAAGAATCCAGGTGTCTCCTCTTGAGCCAGACGTTAAAGATGTTTATAAAACATAAACCCATGCCATTTTTCTCAATAACAGTGCTTTGTTTTGGAGAATATAGTTATTTTTTATAAGACTATATAACTTACATTAACATGTAATGGCTTATTAAACTTATTTTATAGTAAATTAATAAATATTTTTAAAGTTCTCAGTTTTATTTCTGATATATAAATATAGAGTATCAGTAGATATAACTCATCTAAATAAAAGCTCTTAGGAGTCTTCACCAATTTTTAAGAGTTTAAAGAGGTCCTGAAACAAAAGGTTTGAGAACCATTGCTGTAACAGTACCTTGGACCTGATACAGATTTTATCATGGCCTCTAGAGGACACATCCAGCCATGTCGTAAATGTGGGGAAATCTGATTCAGTCACCAAAATAAAAGGACATGATTTTAAAAAATTTTTAATAGCCCAGTAAATCCAAGAATGTCATTTCAACATGTATTCAATGTAAAACTTGTTGAGATATCACGAATTCAAAAGAACATCATTTGAAATTCCACCGTCAATTCTTCTTGAGACTTCACTGAAGCTCTTCTATCAGCAGTGCCACATCCAGGTGTGGCTTGGTTGGCTCGGGCCATGGTGTCCCGAGGTCTCCCTGCTTCAAATTACCTGGGCAACAGGCTTCTAAGAAAGATTCCTGGCTCTTACCCAGAACTTCCAATCATCTTTTGTGGAAGATCCCATCTGCATTCAATCAAGAGTCCCACATTGTTCTTAGGAGCACTGCCATTTAAAATTCTTGTTTTAGGATATTTATGGTGTACTTAACAAGTTTACAAAGAAGCATCCAAAAATGGTGGTTAAACCTCACATGGAGTCAGACATTTCACTCAGCTGGAATTTCAGTCGCCATTGACATAGGTGTTTTTTCCACTAGAAGGTATCTTGTTTTCAGGCAAAAATTGAGAAACCCTGACGTTTACAGAACTTGTCCAGAGAAAAAGAATTACTCATGGGTCCCTAGTGAGACCTAAATTCATCAGACACCACTCTGCCCTCATGGAAGAGTAAAGTGTGGATTAAACCTGAGTGTCTGAGACTTTAAGGTACAAGAGAATCACCAAAGATTGCAAAGCCTAAAATATTTATTATCTGATCATTTACAGAAAAAATTTGCTGTCTCCTGCTCTAAATCAGTGCTTTTTAAACTTTAACAAATTAATCTTTCAGGGATCTTGTTAAAATGCAGATTCAGATTTGGTGGATCTGGAGTCAAGATTCTTATTTCTAATCAGCTCCCAGGAGATGCTGCTGGCCCACTGGCCACCTCAGAGCAGGTCTGAAATGCAGGACCTCAGGCCCCAACCTGCAGTCCCACTGAATTGGAAGCTGCATTTCACCAGGATTCATGGATGACCCTCATGATTGCACCAGAAGCACTGAAGTAGATTACAAAAAAAGAGTGTGACCTTTGACTTCAGACAAAGCAGAATCGTAATCCCTCTCTCTCATTAGGCATGGGGATATCTGCATGCAACTCAAGCTCTCCAAATCCCCTTTTTTTCATCTCTAAAGTGGGGACAAGAATATTTTGTTCACCCACCTCATAACTGTTACGAAAATCAAATATGACAATGGAAACAATTTATAAATAACACTAACACATATTGAAGGTTTACTATATTTGCAAGCCATTATGCCAAATAATTTATAAATAAAGAGACTGAGGTTCAGAGAGGCAAAACAACTTGTTGGGAATCACATTGCCAACTAGAGAAGAGTCGAACTGGTACACAGTCCTGGCCAGTAGTTACCTGCTCCTGCACTTTTTATGACCATATAATTTTGCCACCTTGAGGGTCTTTCAGCCCTATTCAAATGCCTGTGTTAGTGGCTTCTATTATTTTTTGCAATCATATTCCAAAATACATCTCCATGCATAAATGAAAGAAATCTACAGTCTGGGCCAATAGGGTAAATGCTGCAAACCATAGTGCACACACTTGACCTTGCCAAAAAGTCAAAAAGCAATGAAGTAAATCAAAATAGTCCTAACCCATGTCCTACGTTAGAGCAACTTTGTTTAATTAAGGTCAAGCTTCCAGAAATCCAGGAATGGTCAACTCTCATGATGACTAAATCACATATTGAGGGAGATAGCAGTGTACACTGCTCAATTATATAGTTTCCTGGTCTTTGAAATCACCTTTGAGTATTGCTCTCAGGAGAGCTTTGGCAGCAAAGCCTCCATCTGCTTATAATTTCCCCTGCATTTTCTTAGCTTTTTCAGTCCTTGCTGTTTTGCCCAGCAGGAAGTCAAATTGGGTGAATCATTTTCACCAGGCAGTCCCCATCTCTGCAACTCACTTTCATTTTCCCTTCCTGCCCTAAGTAGAGGGTCACAGCTGTCTTTGAAAGAGCACTTTATAAAAGATGCAACAGCATCCTCTACTGACTGTGGCTTACTATATCAAAGAGGAAACAACTCACTTTTGTGTGATTTGGATCATTCTTCAGTGCATTTATCAGTGCTTTTTATTTTCCTATTTTAGACTGTTTTGGAATGAAAATAAAACCTTGGTGTTTAAACTCATTTTTAAAACCACTTATTGAGCTGTGTGACTGACATAGAAAAAGCTGTACACATTTAATGTACGCAGCTTGTTGAGTTTGGAAATAAGAATACGTCAGTGAAATCATCACCCCGATCTATGCCATAAACATACCCATCAGATCCAAAAGTTTCCTTCTGCTCTTTTTATTATTATTATTATTTGTGATAAGAATGTTTAACATAAGATCTGCCCTCTTGAACCATCATACACTGTTGGTGGGAATGTAAATTGGTGTAGCCACTGTGGAAAACAGTATGGAGGTTTCTCAAAAAACTGAACATAGAACTACCACCTGACCCAGCAATTCCACTCCTGGGTATATATCTGAAAACAACAAAAACACTAATTTAAAAAGATACACACACCCCAATGTTCATAGCAGCATTATTTACAATTGCCGAGATATAGAAGCAACCTAAGTGCCAATCTACAGGTGAATGGATAAAGAAGCTGTGGTATATATATACTACTTAGCCATAAAAAAGAATGAAATTTTCAGCAATATAAATGGGCTTGGAGGGCATTATGCTAAGTGAAAAAAGTTAGAGAAAGACAAAAACTGTATGATATCACTTATATGCGGAATCTAAAAAAATACATGTTAGTGAATATAACAAAAAACAAGCAGACTCACAGATACAGAGAAAAAACTAGTGGTTACCAGTAGGCAGGGAAGAGGAGCAATATAGTGGTTAGGGGAGTGGGAAGTACAACTATTGGGTGTAAGGCTCATTGATGTATTGCACAATACAGGAAATATAGTTAACATTTTGTAATAACTGTAAATGGAACGTAACCTTTAAAACCTGAATAAAACGTTTTAAAGTAAAAAGCCCCTGCACTATCCCTGAAACCCTAGGTTTCCAAAGAAGTACCCACCCCCATCTTTCAACACATATAACATGTTTGTATACTTTAAAACTAGTTCACAAAAGTATTATACATGATCCCATGGGTCATGATAAAAGTGGTAATTACAGCTAACATTTTAAAAACTTTTTGGAGAGAGGATTCTGGGAAAATGGCATAGTAGTAATCATCAAGAATCTGTTTCCCCGTCTAGAAAACAATTGTACTGGCAGAACCATTTTGGACCTCTGGCATCTACTGAAGCTTTGCAACTTCCAGGGGAAGGCTTGGACAGTAAACTGTGATGAATTTTAGTCAATTTCACCTTTTAGTTCAACAGCACCCACCCCCAAGTCCCAAGGCAGACAGCCATGGGTATGTTTCTGCAACAGCTTGCACTCAGCTTGAGGAATCCAGGGTGGGCAATAAGGACCTGTCCTGAAAATTTGGGGATCTATGTTCTGTTCACTGAGAGCTGCCTCTGATCATGACAATACAGACTTGGAAGCAGGCAGTCATTGTTAAACACATCCCCACATACACACCCACCATTGCAAGTCCCTCACCCTCAGGCTGAAGCAACTTCCAGGAGATTTAAAGGGTCAGATCTTTTTCCCTCCTTTACTTTTCACCTTTGAGAAGCCAGACATTAAAGACAAAGACGTTCAAGAGCAATTGCTTTCGAATTTATAAAGTCACTGTGCGTGGTTAAGGAAAGGCACAGGCTCAAGAAAGATCTGAGAAGACTTTAAACTTATACCCAGGTTTATCGTTGACACAGAGACAGCCTATAACAGTCAAAGCCAAGAGAGAAACAACAAAAAGCAAACCCTGTGAAAAGGGGAGAATCTGATTACCAGAATACACATAATTAAATTTAAATGTCCCATTTTCAACAAAAAGTCACAAAACACACCAAAAAACACAGGAAGTTATGAACAATTCACTGGGGAAAAATAAACCAACAAAACTGCCCCTGAAAAAGAATAGATGGCAGATCTACTAGATAAAGACTTTAGAACAACTGTCTGAAAGATGCTCAAAGAACTAAAAGAAGACATAAAGTTAAGAAAATGATGTATGACAAAATGGAAATATCAATAAAGACAGAGAAAACTTGAAAAGAAAATTTAAAAAAAATTCTAGAGTTGAAAATACAACAATTGAAAAGTAAAATACATGAGGGAAATTCAAGGGCAGATTTGAGCAGGCAAAATAACCCATGAACTTGAAGACAGGACAATTGAAATTATCAAGTCTGAGAAACAGAAGGAAAAACACTTGAAAAAATGTGAACAGAGCCTAAGAGACCTGTGGCACACCATCAAACAGACAACCATATGAAATGCCGGAGTCCCAGAAGAAGAAGAGAGAAAGGGACAGTGAAGTTATCTGGAGAAATAATGGCCAGAAACTTCCCAAATCTGATGAGAGACATGAACAAAAGTATACAATAAGCTCAGTGAACTCCAAGAAAATGAACTAAAAGAGACCCACACTGACACACATTATAATCAAACTGTCCAATGCCAAAAACAAGGAAAGAATATTGAAAGCAGCAAGAGAGAATCAATTCATCACATTCAAGTGATCCTTGATAAGATTTTGGACAGATTTGTCATCAGAAACTTTGAAGTTCAGAAGGCGGTGGGCTAATATATTCAAAGTGTTAAGAGAAAAAAAAAAGCTGTTAGCCAAGACTCCTATACCTGGCAAAACTGTCCTTCTAAAGTGAGGCAGATTAAGGCATTTCCAGATAAACAAAAGATAAGGGAATCTGTTACCACTAGACCTGCCCTGCAAAAAAATGCTACGAGTAGTCCTGAAGATTGAAATGAAAGAACACCAGCTAGTAACTTAGCTATAAGAAGAAATAAAGATGTCAATAAAGGTAAATAAATGATTCATTATAAAAGCTTGTATTACTGTAGAATTAGTTTGTAACTCCACTTTTTGTTTTCTACATGATTTAAGACTAATGCATTATGAAAATCAATTACTGGTTTATGTTTTAGGTCACACAAGGTATAAGATGTACTTTTGCGACATCAATAACTGAAAGACATCGGAAGGAGCTGTAAAGGAACAGAGTGTTTGAATGTTATTGAAGTTAAGCTAGTATAAATTCAAATTAGAGTGTTGAAACTTTAGAATATTAAATGTAATCCCCATGGTAACCACAAAGAAAATAGTTACAGAATATCGAAAAAAGGAAATAAGAAGGGAATTAAAACATTTTATTTAAAAAATTGACTAAACACAAAAGAAGACAGGAATTTAGGAAATAAGGGACACAAAAAGCACCATAAGGCATATAGAAAACAAATAGCAAATAACAGAAGTAAGTACTTATCAGTAATTACTCTAAAATGTATGTGAATTAAACTCTCCAATCAAAAGATAGAGATTGGAAGAATAGATAAAAAAAATCATATGCTGTCATGTCAACTATATGCTGTCTATAAGAGACTCACTTTAGTCTGAAGACACAAATAGGTTGAAAGTAAAAAGATGAAAAATAATATTTCATGCAAATACTAAACAAAAGACAGCAGGAAAAGCTATACTAATAGACAAAATAGACTTTAAATTTAAAAAAGGTATAAGAGACAAAGAAAAACTTCATATATTAATGAGTTTCAATACATCAAAAATATAATAATTAGAAACATTTATGCACCTAATAACAGACAATCAATATATATGAAGCAGGGCTTCCCTGGTGGCGCAGTGGTTGAGAGTCCACCTGCCAATGCAGGGGACGCGGGTTTGTGCCCCGGTCCGGGAAGATCCCACATGCCGCGGACTGGCTGGGCCCGTGAGCCATGGTCGCTGAGCCTGCGCATCCGGAGCCTGTGCTCCTCAACGGGAGAGGCCACAACA